>NC_053421.1:19872099-20172099 GCF_016859285.1 Xiphias gladius | reverse complement strand
CGTTAACATTTTCTCTGTCTTACTTCATAGGATGTGGTCTACTCAGATGTCAGGCGAAAACCATCTGGAGATGTGACACCCTCATCCAATGACAAAAACACAGAGGCCACGTATAATGATGTCACATACGCTGAAGTTGTAGTTTGGGGTCAGCAGCCCAAATGACAACAGGAGGGAAAAAAAAAAACTTTGAAAGTATCATTTAGCTTATCCTGACATCTTTCAAGAGTTCACTGTGTTGGTTCAGCATGTAATTAGCACAGAACAAAGTACAGCTGCGGCTGATGGGAATGCCATTAGTTTTGCAGGTGTTTTCTCATACTAAAGTAACATTTTGACCTGATGAGGATGCTAGATGAAAAGTCATGCGATTAAAAACAAAGCCAATACATCCTCTGGAGACCACGAATGTGCGCACCAAATTTCACAACTAGTAGCTGTTGCAGTATCTCAATAAAAAACTAAGAAGTCAACATCATAGTGGTGAGCCAAGTCTGGTGAACCAACGAACATTTTCATGCCTGGAATCATGCCGCTAGCATGGCAAAAAACATTTGGTCAGTGGATCAGTTTCTAATATTGTAGTGAGGAATAGTAGAAGCAGAAATAGCCACAGTGAGTTCTTTCTGCAAACCTCCAACATGTAAGCAACCTTTACCTTGCCATGGCATGAAATGGTAAAAAGAAAAAACACTTGCATGGTGCCAGCATGGCTTGAGTCTTCAGAGTTGGACCATCTCCACTTGGAAAAACACTTCCATACCTGTACCTGAATCTAACTTGGCAGTGTATATACGCTGTGTTACTGCAGGGAATTTCAGTCATGTGATGAATACAGTTCCAGCAATAGATGTGTATGTGACAAAAACATCATCTGGCCCTCGGGGTGTCACATGACCTGCAATCCTCCCACAGACATGTGCTGCTCTTGACAGAACATCATGACAAGAGTAGAAGGAGTCCCTGTTCCTCCTTTGGTAACCATTAAAGTACAAAGATAGACAAGGAAGTAAAAAGTTCCAGAAATTGAGAGCTAACGCAACAATGCAAAAACCACTTTTGCATGTAAGTGATTGCAAGAGGTAAAAGTGTTTCGTGACTTTAGAAGTGACATCAAGCTGGTCAGTTTCTGCTGTAAAATTAACTTTCTGGATTCCCATTTTTGTGTGATTTTCTTAACTAACTAGACATCACTGTGTAAAGACTGATGTGTCCCTCTTTCTCTGACTTTGTTACTAGCCAGAGTTTGCACCTAAGCCTTATTTCGGCTTAAGGTGTTTGAGTCAGAGAGACAGGCTGGAACGGTCTTTCAAATGGTTGTTCTTGCCTAATTCTGTCTATTTTGTCAAACTTACCTACAGCAATTTTAAACCAAAATCAAGAATTGCATATTGTGATATAGTACTGTATGTATTTAAATATCACAGATACTGATAGTCGTAGTTTTTCATTTTACACCATATTGTGTCTGCTTTGGGTCTTGTGCACAACACACCTCTCAATGTAAGTGTAACAATCGTTTCCATGGGGGTTGCTGTCTGAACATACCTTAAATAAAATGGTGACAAAATACAGTTTGCAATGCTATTGTAACTACATACATCACTGAACTTTACCAACAGTCACAGTGTCTCACTTCCTGTGTCATTTTGTGGGTGTGAGATGTCTGCTACACAAACTGTAAACATATTAAGTCCTTATATCGAGTCTTTTAAATGTGGTGGGTTGTTTAAAAGTCAGGGCTTAAGAAATTTGGTTGTAGTCGGAGTAAAGTTTTTGAAATAAATCAGTCTTGCAGACAAACGACAGTGCACATTTCTGTATCTTGTCTCTACCTTTTCTTTACAATGGAAATTTTTGTTAGTGGCTGTTGTTGCTCTAAGTTTTGCATTTTCACAGACCATATCAGATAAGTGGTTTCTCATCTCACGGATGAGTTCTGTCACAACAAGAAATAGGTAAGAAAGATAAGACAAATGCTGTTTGGTCAGAGTGCATTGTGACAGGCTTTCTTTTTCAATTCCTATTCCATATCTGTATATGAAGTTACTCAGACATGAGAAGAAAACATGCAGAAAATTTTTCACCCAAAAAGCAAAGACACGTGTCACTGCTATTGAGAAGGAGCTCCTGGAAAACACATTCATGTGCAATGTTGTCAAGAAATCAAACCCTGAGGACAAACAAAAAGCAAGCGTGAACACTGTAGAAGGGATGATGGTCATTTTTTTTGTGTTAAAAAAAATGTCTGGTGGTTCCAAACACTCAAAAATCTCAATAATTATCTATTTGTAATTCTACATCCATGGAAAGATAAGAAAATGGGCCCCTAGACACACACGTAATGACTGTGATTTTTAAGTCTCTTTGTGGTGGTTATATGTATCTTTTTGGTTGTTTTTTTCCTTGCTTTTCTGTTTCTCTTTGTTATTATTGGCATTTCTTTGTGGTAATTTTGTAGTTTTGCATCTCTTTGTACTTATTTTCTCTCTCTGTGTGTTTATGTTGCATCTCTTTATGGTTATTTTGTGGTCGTTTTGCATCTCTTTGTGGTTGTTTAATTGACTTAACAACCAGGAATGTTAAGTTGCTTTTTTTGTCTCTGGTCCAGGTGCCCTTTGGCCTGTGCCTGGTGGGCCTGTTCAGAAATCCATCCATGATACTAACAAGCCAACTATCCATCACCTTCTGACTCTGGTAGGAGGAGGCACCACCCCAGCATGCCTCCTCTTTTCTTCACTTTTTTCAGAGAGATTTGGTGAGAGGGTGATATTAGAGTATGTGTTAAAGGTGGGGACACAGATTGCATGCTGTTAGTTTTTTAAACTTCCCTGTATGTTTGTAGAGGCTTTACAGCAGCTTTAGTTTTGACAGAGTAACTCACGTCTAGGGATTAGTTTGTCTGTTTGTCATGTTTAAAAAAAATCATAATGGAGTTGAAATCATCTTCACAGTTTGTTGGAACCAAATGTTGTCCTTTAAGTCCTGTCCCTGGACATAGTTTCCAAGTTTCTCAGTAACTTGTCAAGTTATTATGTCACCATAACTACTACTACGTTCAAGAGAATATCTCAACTAGGGCTGCAACTATAATTTATTTTCATTATTTTGTAGATTAACTGATAAATCTTTTGGTCAATAAAATATAAAACAGTGAAACATGTCCGTCACAATTTTCCAAGGAGTGAGTTGACATATTGAAAATGCTTGTTTTGTCCAGCCAACAGTCCAAAACCCAAATAAATTAATTTTTGCAATAATAGAAATCTGAGAAAGCCACTTCTGAAAAGCTGGAAACAGAGGATTTGTGGCATTTTTGTATAAAAAAACTGAAATGATTATCAGAATTGTTGCAGATTAATTTTATGTCACTCTTATTAATCAACTAATTATTTCAGGTCTAGTGACAGCCATCATCTCTCTTAAAGCATCATCATTAAAAGTAGCTACAGTAGTAGGCTACAGGGTCAGCCCTGGTATTTTCAGAAGGTACAAACAGTATAACAGATTTAAATGTGTATATTTGTTGGTGCAGTAGTGTTAGTACAGACTGAGTATTAAAATTTTGCATTGATGTATTGAAAACAACTGTAATGTAATTGGGTATTAAAGTTTGACCTACAGTACAATGGCAGCTATCATATTTTATTTACAATAATTCATTTTTGTTTTACTTACCTAATGTTTTGAACGCAGCACTTAAAACCGAGAAGCACTTTCCTTCATTCTTTTGCTACTGAAATAATTTGAGCACTTTATCCACCTTCATCAGGAGATTGTATGTTTTTGGATTTGTTTTCTATCCAAAACTGATGTAAATATCTTAGTCCCTCAGCAGTGCTTTTAGAATGTTATTAGGCATTAGTTCGGTCAATCAACTTTATTACAGTAGTTTAAAGAGAGCATTCAGTGTTCAACAGCTCAAATGTTTCCCCACATTATCATCTGACCACATGAGGTTGCTTTTCTACTGGGCGTTACAGCATTACTTGAGGAAAGGAAGGAAGAAACCACCACAGAAACTAAGAGAAAATAAACAACGAAAATTAAAAGTAGAAGTGTAGTTTTTTCTGTCTCTCTCCTTTAGAACTAGTCAGAGATGAGAAAAGCGAAGTGCAAAATAATTAATTATTACACTGTATTGTCTTTCCTCAGATGTGATTCTTCGGTCAGGCACCGTGTCTGCACTGCTGAGGAAAAAATTCACATGTTCCTCCTCTCTTGATTTTCTAAAAAACACATATTAATATGCATATTAATTTATATCCTTTGTTGTTTATCATTTCCTTTTACTAAAGCTGTTCTGTGTTTCAGATACAGGTGGTCAATTGATGTGTGATTGAAAGGAAATGAGGTGATCTCAGAGTTGGCTTGAGGTCACGTCTTTAAAGTGTAGTTGAAAAACACTGATTAGTTTGATTATTCTGTTGCTCTGATGCGACATGCAACAAAACAACTTGATGAGAGTAATGATGATAATACAGGGCACTAAAGTCTCTTCATCGTCATTGAGTCTAATCTACCTTGATGTAAAGTTCAGAGCATCCAGAGATGCTGAAGATGAAGATGTCACACACGCACACCAAATCGATGGTTGGTTGTTTGTAACCCAAAACAGAGAGACATGTGCAATCAAGTGATAATAAAGTTCTTTTTTTCTACCTTGCGAGGGTATTTAAAAAACAAATGCTCTTAAAGCTGCTGTATGTATAAGTTGATGGTATCTTTAGTAAAAAATGTTCTTACTGTCTACAAATTGTATGAAAAGACCAGCATTAGCAACAAAGCATTAGTCAGACTCTCAGTACTTTCTAACTTCCCTTCTGTTTCTGTGGCTCTTAGCCGTAGGCGTAGATCTATGAAAATTTGTAACAAATAGCTTGATATTATTCATTTCACCAGGGGGACCATACTTTTTAGTTAATTTCACTAATCCCAAATGTTTTGGTCTAGTGAGTATTTGCAGCAACATTTCACTGCATGTGGGACTGACTGATGCCAATGTTGATTATAATGAAGGAACTTGTCACTCAGTTCAACATTAATGTGTTGTCAATCATTTTTGGACAACAATAGATCAATGCTTGTTTTGGTCTTTTTATGGGATATGCTGACAATAAGAAAGATATATAATATAATCATCCTTATCCACGGTGACCACTAAGGACGAAGTGCAGATAAGAGAGAAAACACAAACATTGTGTTTTTACATGCTCTAAATCTAGAACTGCAACAAAGACCAAAACACGTGGAAATTGAGAAAACACATGCAACAAGAACTGCTACACCGGAAAAGCTCTTGGATGCTAGGGAGATTGCAGAAAGTATTTACATTGAGTGTAGTAAAAGATACATCTGCTAACCAATCAGTAATGTATTTTAAAAATAAAGCAAAACTTTATATAGACTTCACTGCCTCTGTTCATTTCTCTTTTATATATATTTATTTTTATTGAAATTTGATGATATATCTGTACATGTAAGAACCCCAAAGTCCACTGGCAGCAATAAATATTTTATTTCGACTCTGGGATCATTTTTAGCCTCCAAAAGGAATTATAACTTATTTTCAAAATGCTACGGACTACAGAGCCAGTGGTTAATTATCCAAAGGGCTTGCTGAAATGCACATTGACCAACTGGTCATCTCTGGAGCCGCGCTGCAAGCTGCTGAGATGACCATTGGTCTCAACTGCCAGGCGGCTCCTCACAACACTGAAATGTATAATCGTAATGCAAATGGTTACTTTCTCGCCTGAAAAAAAATCAAAACATAATAAAGGGTTAGGGTAGGTATTGAGCCAATCACTCCCCCCTAGTGTCCCAGAGCACTCCCAGTGTAGCAAATCTTGTTGCATGTTTTCGGGGTTTTTTTTGTATTTTTTGGGTTTTATTTAACTTAATTTTATTTTATTTGATTAATTTTTGCATTTCTGGATTTGGAGCATATTTACGTTAATGTCTGTGCTTTCTCTCTTATGTGTGCTTTGTCATTTGGGGGCCACTGTGCTTATCCTTTAATAAAACCCAAAACTTGTGGTTTCTCCAGGTCCTCAATTCATGTTCTCATAAATCTCAAAGGTCTATCTTGGCCCCATTGTATTGCAGTAAATGACTTGTAGTTTTGACAGTGGCTGCTACACCAAAATCCACAGACAAACGTTGCTGAAGGCTTGACATAACGTAAGGGCCCTCATTTTATTGGAAATAGCCAAAAACAAAACGAAAAAAAACAAACATTTGTTTGTTCACTATGTTATTCAATTGCAGGAAATAGACAACATACTGACACAGTTACAGGAAGTTCGTATTCCTGCAAACCACCAAAGGGGGAAAAAAAAGTTACACATCCAAAAGAGAGCTAAACTGAGTGAAACAATCACTTTTTTCAAAAATTAGATTCTAGATTCTCTGTGTTGTGATTTTTCTCAGCTGAGCTGGGCATTACAATGTTTGGCAGTTAAGACTTGTGCCTCTTTCTTTAACTCTTGCTTTATTTAGAGTTGGAGGCTTGGTGAATCAGAGAGGGAGGCTGGAGTTGTTTTGGCTGAACTCTTTCAAATTCTGACTTGAACTTTCCTAATTCTGCCCAATTCTTCAAACTTACCTGAAGATTTAAACCAAAAACAAGAATTGCATATCATGATACAGTACTGCCAATATTCCAGCTCCACAGATTCTAGTAAAAGTTATAGTAGTCATTTACCTTACCCAGTGTTCTTTCTGTGCTTCTTCTGTTGTACACAGTTTGTTGTCTTAATGTCACAACCTTTATTACGAAAAAATGGTGACAAAGCATGATTTGCAATGTTCCTGTAAAGATGCATATCATCAATGATCATCATCAGGAACATTAGGTTTCTATTGAAAGTAGGTGCTCAAGATTTGTTAGCAATCAGTATAACTCTTTTGAGATACTTCAGTCTTGTTACTTGTTTATCAAATCGTGCCAGAGAGCAGGTAGACAGAAATGACAGTGCACAGTTGTGTAAACTGTCCCTACATTTCCTTTCAAACAGTACTTTTTTAATTGGCTACTGTTGCTAAATAAAGTTTCTGCATTTTCACAAAACCTCACCAAAGTTGTGCTTTCTCATTTTTCTTATGTGCTGTAGAGTTCTGTCATGACAGGAAATGACAGTTTGAGGGAAGCACATTATGCAGTTTTGGAAAGTAGCTAATTAAATTTTCTCAAGAACTGTACCCAAGTACAATTTCGAGGTACTTGTACTTTGCTTGAGTATTTGCATTTTATGCTGCTTTACACTTAAACTCCACTTCATTTCAGAGGGAAATATTGGAATTTCTACTGCACTAAATTTATCACACAACCGTAGTTACTAGTTACTTTTCAGATTAAAATTTTAAGAACATATGATACATTTATAAATTACAATGCACTGTTAAAGATTAAACAAATGCTTCCAAACCTTTTTGGCTTGCGATCCCTTACATAGAGCAGTGTTGGAACTATTTGACTAAACTACCAAATATACTTGTATTTATATAAAGCAGCTAAAACTTGCTACACCTCAACCAACTTCAACAGTGAAATGTTGCTTACACACTGAATCATCAGTATTAACAATCTAATAATGTCATATGTACTAATATCTGTGACAGGGGACTTTCCACTTAAAAAGCAAAGACACGTGTCACTGTGGGACTGTTTGAATATTTTTATTCCAAAAGAAGTTCGTGTGTCTATATGTTTGAACAACTGGGCGATCTCTGTGAAGAACGTCATTGCACCTTCATCCCAAAGCCTCCCGTTACCCACCCCTCACCCACAAGCACACTATAGAACCTCTTGCTCTTCAATAGGAATAATAACAACAATTTAATCATAATATTCATCATCAGTTTTAATAATCCATTTAGCACTAGTATAGAAATATGAAAAAATATCAAAGAAAAGAACATAAAAGTAAATGATAAGGTTTTTTTGTTGAGTGACCGTTCAGACACCCTGGCTGATGTGTTTTGTGACCCTCCCTTCCCTTTGATATTCATACTAGGGTTAGGGTCTGTACCCTTCTCTTGCCTCCCCTCAATAATGCTTTGCAGCTAACAAATGCTCTCAGATTATGGTTTGAAGCTGTTGGTAGCCAATTAATAGCTATGTGGTGCTGTTTTCGGGGAGTTTTCTGAATTCATATACAGAACAAACCAAAGGAGACAAGGAAAAGAGACTGAAGACAAATTTGAAAACAACAAAACCAACCAGTCTTAGCCTTTAGATAACAAGGAATTCAGAAATGAAGATGTTGTGGATGAGTGTTTTTCTTTTTGTGTGTGTGTGTGTGTGTGTGTGTGTGTGTGTGTGTGTGTGTGTTCGTATGTGTTTGTGTGTGTGTGTGTGTGTGTGTGTGTGTGTGTGTGTGTGTGTGTGTGTGTGTGTGTGTGTGTGTGTGTGTGTGTGTGTGTGTGTGTGTGTGTAATGTGATGACGTCCGGAGACAGTTCAGCTCATGTTGTCATGTCAGCATTCTGGACACAAAGGCAGGAGTGAACAGAGGAAGAGACACATGAAATCAAGGCCTGCTTCTGCTTATAGCCATCATTTAGGAGAAACAGTATAATGTGAGCCACCATTCTTATGATTCATTATCTGGAACAAAACAGTGTCAAAATCAGTTTCACTGCAAAATGCAAAATTTTATACAGCAATGGAACATTAGCCTAGACAACAATATCTGCATTTTTCAAGGGATTTGTAAAGGGCTGTATTGATGGTTTTGCATATTCCCTCAACCACTTCGTATTACTGATGAATACAGAGATGGGTGGGAACCCGGTGAGAGATCGTGTCCTTGTTGCTGCACTAGCGACTTCTGCAGTTGTTTGCGATCTGAGTTGATAGCATGACGCCTTCTCAATTACAGGGGATAAAAAGCAGCTGGTAACTTTAAACAAAAATGAAAGAGACTCATGGCTGTCTAAAGGTTATAAGACACAGGGATTGTGGCACAAATGGGAAAACTGTCATTCTAAAATAGGGGCATTGTTGATGCATTCAGGAAGCAGGAAACACTGAAATTTGAGAAATGAGAATGAGCTGCTAAAAATAATTACATTTATAATCTCTGCTGTCAGGATATCATACTACAAAAGAACTGGCTAATATGAACAGGATATTGGGAATGTGGTAATATCTTGCATTGAAAACACTGCATCAGCCAACTCTCAAATCCTGGATGTCAGTATTTCCTTGAACACACCAACCAGAAAGGCTTTTTATAGCTACTGTGTGTACATTAACTATAACCAAGGTTCTGTATCCAACCACCCCCTAGTTCAGTAAGTAGTGAATCACTCAACAGGGAATATTTTGGGAACTGATCGGAGAACAGATTCAAAAAACATTGAGACATTGATGAGTCAGTGACCTGCAGGAAATGCTAATGCAGCACATGATAACGCTTTCACATGATTCTGAGATAGATATTATGTCTATGTATTAAGCAATGAAAACATAATACTGAATAACATGTTTAACAGCTGCATCTGTCTCTGCCTGGACCCTTTCACAAAGGTGGTATACCACAGGAAAAACACCCGCAGCACACAAAATTATTCGTAGGTACTTTTGATTTAGAGTAAACAAAAGGGAAATCATGCCGCAGTAACTAATAATTCCTGATGCGTCATGCATTCAGTCTAAATAAGTGGATTGCATCTCATTGTTTTACAACTGACATAAAACTGATCTGATCTATTTTATATGTGACCCTAAACATCAGAGGAGTTAAGCACTTCATTCATTCTGGATGTATAAGATGATCAATCTGCCCACAAACAGCTGATGATGGGAGGTGATGGTGCAGCCTGGTGGTCTCATCACGTTCAGTGCTTGTTTTTGTTGGTTTTTTTCTACTGTAAAACAAAAAATACTGCAATACTGTACTGTAAATACTGTATGAAGGATAAGGTTATTTTGTATATTTTCTTTAATTGTCAACAAATCCCATGAAAAGACCAAAACCAACAATGTATTTGTCCAACTCTCACTACTTTCCAAGTTTCCAACCAGCAATTTGTTCCCATTGAAGACGTTACAAATATATGTTGTATATACTGTAGAGTTTCATTTTTTAATAAGGAATAAAATCCTAAAACATCTGGGCACTGCAGTTTTTAGAAAAAGCTACTCAAACAGGAGTAAATAGTGTATTTGTTGGTGACTATTTTCAGCTTTGGAGTAATACATTTGTATTTATAGGAACAGGATACTACTTTGGTATCTGGGACTGACTCAAAAAGTACAGTGTTTCAGTAAATGGTAGTGAGTGAACATGTCAGCCATACAATGGTGTGGCAGTTCAATGTTGTTTTAAGAGAATTTGGACAACAATGGAGATGTATAGCACAGTTGAATTAGCTATATCAGGCTTTGGTTACTTGTTGGCCAGATAAATTCATTGTTTGTTTGGGGGGGTGGGGTTTGTGGGATTTGTTGACAATAAGAATAATATAACCAGATTTATTACTTAACATTTCTGGTGATGTTTCAGCTCTGTAAAGGAAGTCTGTGAAACATGATTTTAACACCAAAATTAGCTACTTGGGAGATTAGGAATCTAAATCTATGGAAGGGTTTGAATAATCATCAGCAGTAATGTGAAGTCCACCTTTGCATTCCTTTAAGCACTTGAGCTAATATACTTTAGTGTTTAGATTGTTTTAGTTGGATTTTCACACAACAGTAGGGTTGTAACATTACCCAGCCGGAGTGAAAAATACGTACTCCCTCTAAATCTATTTATCAGCATGTTTTCCTGTGTTCACCCCCCCTGAATGAGTCCCCAGCCACTGAGGGAAGTAATTAGGCGATCAAAAGCTTGAGACAGTATTGACGAAGCTGTGTTGAGTCTATAACTCTGGCAGGAGCCTTTACTGTGTACGGCCAAGTCTGTCTGTTAAACAGAGAGAAGGGAAGAAGCACCAGCTACAGCTTGCTGGCAAATTCACAAGCCCCTTAAAAGATGCCCAGAATTAACAGATCAGGACAGATCTAATAATGGAAGTAGTTTGGTTAGGGATTTCTCATTCAAAACCACTAGTTTCCTTTGACTCTTTCTATCTCCTCTCTTTCTGCTCTTCTCTATCTTGCCTCTTTGGCTCTTGCTCTGCCTGGCCCGGTCTCTGTATCTCTTTTATGCTGTGTGAACAGAGGTGAAAAACAAGTAAAGGCTTGGCAAGCGTTACCCAGGATAACGAAGGATGTTAATTTCACATTTCAAAGCCCTTGCTCCCTCTTTCCCTTTTTGTGGCTGTCTGATTCTCTAACATTAGTAGAAGAGTGCTGTTGCTGGGTACATGGTTCTCCTCAGTAGTAGTTACAGACTTACAGGAAGCACAAATTTTTACATACACACACACACACACAGTGTAAAGAGAGGCAGGCCAACAGTTTCCTATGCTATTGTTTGCATTATGTTATCATGAAGTCATTTTATCCATCTTCCCTGATAACATCCAAAAAGCAGCTATGGGGTACAGGGAGGGACACAAAACTCTTGAACACAATTAGCCATAGTCAAGCTTCTTAGTATGTTATAATCCACCATATTGTCACACATTGTCTGTATTTAACTCTGTAATCCCCACTTAGAACAATGGTAACAAAACAATAAAGACCCAAAAAAAGAAAAATAAAAACAACAGGAAATAATTCTCTGGAAGTCTTTTAGTTGCTGTTTTAAATCACATACAGATACGGTATGTCCTCCAAGAAGGCTTCATTTTGCTATAGGGGTAGTTAGCTTCCAGGGAAGTGTCTGTGGAAGAACACCAGCACCCTAAAATCTAAAGGTGAACTGAGAGGGGAGTAAGGAGAGAAAAAGGAAGCCAATTGAAACATCATCTGGTCGTCTGCATTTCTGCTCAGATTTGTCCAAACTGAACTGTTGTTCAGAATTGATTACAGAAGCTTTAACTGACGACCATCTCACCTTATGCGTGCAGCCAGTTCTGTATCTGTGGGCCTCAAGCTCAACTGGAGAAAGGGTTACAGTTTTACCTGTTTGTTCTCCTTTTAAAGGTTGTCTCATTCTCTCCTTGATGACCTTGCAGAGTTCAACTCCCCCCCCCCCATCTCTCCCTCTTTTGGTCTCCAATGAATTTTACCTGTGGAAACAAGCAGTGTTTCCCTCAGCAGCACAAATGTCCCTCAGTCACATCATTGGCTACTTGCAGCCCTCTCACCCCACCCACTGCCTCTGGTCTCAGTCCTGGTCTACCAGTACGTCTGTGGTGTTGCTGCTCTGTGGAGGTGGAATGGGTCGGGTGGTATGAGGTGGGGGGCTGTGATGTATCCGCCTTGGGCTGGGCCCCCCTCCGCCCTCACTGTCTGTGTTGGATGAGGATGGAGGTGGGGGTGGGGGTAGCCTGGGCAGGGTTGTTGATGAAGGTGGTATTCTTGTTGAGGTTGATCCTATACTGCTGCCTGATCTCAGGCTCTGGATCCTCCGGCACTCCTGGCAGATCCTCACGTGGGTGCAGCTGCGGGCGGGCAGCATCACAGGGGTGGGGGCTGGTGGAGGGGGGGTGGTGTTGGCTCCCAGTGGATCATCTAGGATCCGCTGTTGTCCAGGTCCCAGATCTGAAGGCCCTGTCCCTACTGCTCCACCTCCTCCACCTCCAGCTCCACCTGTTAGGGGGCCAGCTCCACTGTAGAGCTTGCCGTTGCTGAGGCGCATCTCCCGCACCAGGCGCAGGGGCCTAGGGGCCCCCAGAGCTATGCGTGTGGGGTGGCGCAGGGCTGCTGAGCTGCTGAGGGGCCGGCGGCGGCGCATACGGGAGCTCTTTTTACAAGAGACGGCGTTTCGGAACTCTGTGATCATCTCCTGACAGACAGACACCTAAAGAAGAAAAGAGGGAGGGAGGAAAGAAGGAAAGACGGAAGAGAAGGAAAAGGAAAGGAAGGGAGGCAAAGGTAGGAGGGGCGCCACAGACACAAAGTAGGCAGGTGGCAGAACAAGACAGTGGTAAGGCAGTGCATAAATAGGAGAGCGGAGGGAAAACAAAAAAATTTAAAGGAAAACCAAACAGGGAACAAGGCGGGAACAAGGCAGAAAGAACAGACACAGTAAGGCATGGTAAACGAAAAAGTTGCAGGAGAAGTGAGGACACAGAGACCAACAAATGGAGGGATGGTTTGAAAACAGAAATGAGGAGGTGATGGGGAGGGATGTGGAGATGGATAGAGACGGGAGAATATCCAAGGAGCAGAGAGAGTTATTACAATCCCAACACACAAAACACCAAAATGTTGTTTAGTTTATGGGCACTTCATTATGGCACTATGCACTATGAACGGACAGGCAGGCCTGCAAACTCAGGTGCACATATACAAAGGCACACTCACACACACAGCAACTATGCACACACCCATACACAACCATAAATAGTTTTAATCATTCCAACAGCATGATTACTGTAATTTGCACACATGATGAACAAAGTGCATCTGCATGTCCACTACGACAAACATTCTCACTGAAATCATAATAAAAAGTCATGTGCTCACATAAACAGAAACAGTGCTCATTATCGGAGAACAGACACTGATGGCCGAATGACAGGAGGTGTGTGTGTTTGGGAGAGAGATAGAGGGAGACGCACAGTGAGATGGGTAGAAGTAATCCAAGAATGGAAACGAAGAATACCAGCGTACATGTGAGGCATGTAAAAGAAGATACATCATGACATTTAATGCCAGGGAAAAAGATCACACTACTTCTTTATGCAAGCAAATATTGGCATTTCTCAATATTGCTTATCCGTACCATCAAATTTAGCTCACAAACACTTACTGCCATACTGTTAAACACCAAACACTAAAAAGGCACATTGACTTCCAAACAGGCAAGACATGCAAAGTGAAACCCAAATTTTCTATTTTTTTAATCATTTTCGACACTACAGCAGTTCAGTGCCACATACTCCAACATTCCTCTCATCTCACATGCACGTAAGACATTGAACCTCAAATGTTATAGCACACACAGACAAACAGACACATACCAATGGAGGCAAAAGCTGAAAAAAATCTACCCATTCTCCCACACAAACACAACAACATAATCAAAAGGGTTGGCGGGATGCCATGGGAACCTACTGGGGTGTGTCTGTGGGGTCGGCGTGGGCAGGTATGGGGGCATACCTCATCGGTCTCTGCTGAGCGGCGTGTCGACCACACAAACTCCATAATGGCCACAAAGACGGCAATAATGAGGCCACAGATCAGCACCACGAAGATGCCCCCAATGTTCTCCATGCCCAGACCTGAGAGTGGGCCACAGGAGACGAACGTTAGTACACACATGCATAAACACTCCTTAAAGGGGCATTTTACATGTTGAAGTTGATTTAATAGTCATGGGGAGTATTACACAGCGTGCAAAAATGGTTGTATAATGTTTTCTGATGCTCTGGAGGAGCTCTGTTAAAGGAATAGTTCAACATTTTGGGAAATATGCTTATTGGCTCTCTTGCCCAGAGTTAGATTAGAAGATCAATAAATAGCTGGTTAAAGACTGGAAACAGTTAGCCTGGCTCTGTCCAAAGGTAATACAATCAGCTTCCTAGCACCACTAAAGCTCACTAATTAAGTTTTGGTTTTAAGAGGGGTTAGGTGCTGAACTATTTCTTGGCCGGAGGCAGTGACTTCCTGAAAACTTTGCCTTTTTACGTGTTCATCAGTGAGCTTTAGAGGTGCTGATAGCCAGATTGTGTTGCCTCGGACAGAGGCAAGCTAGCTGTTTCCCCCCACTTCCAGTCTTTATGTTAAACTAAGATAACAGGGGTAGCTTCATATTTGTCGTACAGGCATGAGAGTGGTATCGATCTTCTCATTTAACTCTCGGCAAGAAAGCAAATAAGCAAATTTGCAAATGTGGAACTATTCTGTTAAATCTGACAAAATTACTCAATTGATGTAATCTCGGGTTGGGGTTGGACACACAAATTTTTAACTTGACTGCCTGTGTTACAAATTGCAGGGAGTTTGAAAGACATGGACCTTACCACTCAGGGATGGTCTAACAAAAGATGCTATCATGTTGCATTATGGGAAGTGTAGGATCCAGTATGTCCTGACCTTGACCCATACCAGGGACTGAAAATCTGAATTTCTCAGCCTCAGATTTGACCATTCTTTTTAAAATCTGTCCCAACTTTGAAAAAGCACAAAAGCAAATTGCTTGCATGCTCTTCCCGAAAAATGCTTGAGATTGTACAGATGAAGCTCAACGATGCTGTAAAATGCAGCATGAAGTATTTTGTTCAAAGTTATTGAAACCATTTTTAAAAGAGATTTTAATTTGAGAGCAGCTGCATAAATGCTGAGGCATTTTTTTTAATCTGTTATTTATGTAGGCACATACTTTTAACACACAGGTGAAGAGACACACACACTCTAATGAAATTCCCATTACACCCCACCTGAGACAAACACAAGACATTTGGGAGAGTAAATTGTGCTAAGCACCCTTAAAAAGGACATTAGGTTGGGCATTGGCCATTAGCTGGACTATAGCAGAGAGTAAGGAGAATATTACTGGGGACATTAGAGAAAAGAGGACATTGGACACAGACAGCTGCGGTCAACTGACCCTTGGCACGGTGGTCCTCCTCTTTCGGGCATTGGCCTCCCTCCCACCACCTCCTCTTCAGGATCTCCAGCCTGTTATTCTCCTGCAGCTGGAGGATGGCCAGTGTGATCTCATCTCGGAAAGGAGACCCTGGCAAATGACAGGAGGGCAAGGATAAGAGCAGGTGGTGGAGGATGGGAGAGGTGCAGCAATAGAGTCCAGACAAGAGAGGGATTATTTCAGAAGAGGAGAGAAACATGAAATGAGGAAAATGTAATAGAAAAGGAGAAGGAATCACAGGGTAAGAATTGCTGTTGCAGCCTAGAGATGGCTATGACTGATCTTATGGTGAGAATAAAGAGAGGATTAGCGAGAGATAAAGAGTGAGATTACATCCAGACAGAGCCTAGTGGTACAGCTGCTGGTCAGACAGCATACGAAACATGTTATGAACTAGATAAAGTAGTAAGGCTGGGAAGATTTAAAGAGTCTGTTCACCAAAAATTGTAAATATATTTTCTCAGTTTTCTTTGGAACTACTTCCTGCAAGAAAACAGTGCGTATAAAAATTGTTGACAGTGTGTTGTGTGAATTACTAAGAGTAACAGGGATACTTTTTCTCAAAAAGAAACTGTTAAAAGAGCATGGGAAATGCCAATCGTCAATCCTCAATAGTCCTCAATACAGAAACTGACCTCCTAACTCCAAAAGCATCTACTGCCCTCTGAGTGAATTTCATCACGTACAGCTGTTGTGTATTGTGTATTTCTGATATGCAATTGGTTATTTGAATGTGAAAGATGGCCTTTGTCCATGCGATGATCCTGATGGAAACATGCTGTTACGCTACGTACCAATGACAAATTCCCCCTGCTGTGTGATCAACAAAGTGAATCCAATTGAACTAAAGGAAAATATGCGGCATTTTGAGAAAATTGCTTATTTGCTTTTGTTGAGACGTAGATGAGAATAATGATACCACTCTCATGTCTGTCTATTAAACATGAAGCTTCAGCCAGGACTGATTAGCTTAGCTTAGCATGAAGACTGGAAATAGGGGAGAACAGCTAGTCTATCTCAGTGTCTATTTAGCATAATTGATCTCATGCAGGTGTTACTGCCTCTCCCACTTAATGAGTTATTATCCTTTATCATCATGAGGTATAGAGTTTTAGATCCAAGATAACTCCTCATCATTCATGTTGAAACACGCTGCCTGCTGTTGAACATGTTCTCTCACAGTATGCCAATTTCTCTGACAGAACTTCTGTATACTGTAACTGTTCACCACTGCAGTAGATTTTTAACCCACTCTATTCCTCAAAGAGATCGCTGGGACTATAGGTGACCTACTTTTCTCTCAACTGTAAATAGTTCCTAGAATACTGATTGTGTCCTTGACTATTTTAGGAGCACAAGAGTCTTCTAAGATTCCTATAAGAGCAGCATCTTTACACAATTTAAGTTATACATGTCATCTATACATTTTAAACCACATTAGACCTGTGTAATACCACTGATCATAACAGGCATAGACAACGGGTTTACATCCCTGGTACTGCACTTGACCTGTTCCCAAGTTAACTTTCATGACGAAAATTTGGTGATTATGTTGCTTTTGCTCTTTAGCTTCATCATGCCCTATAATATTTGACTCCTTATCAACTGCAGTGTCATTGTTTCCCACTACTACAATATAAACTGCCCAGTGACATTTGTAAGCAAGCTGGATGTCTGACGTTTCTAAAGATAAACTTAGCTCAAGAAATTGAATGTGAGAATATCACTGTAACTTCAGTCCTTTAACACAGTGGTTCCCAGTCTAGGGGTCTGGACATCCACAAGGGGGACCAAGATGAGCCTAAGGGGCTGTGAGATGATTACCAGGGTGGGAAATAAGAAAATTAAACTTCTGCTATATAATTTTACGTTTGAGACTTTCTCCAAACCTTTTCTCTCTCGTGTTTTTTTCTTGTGAAATACTTTGTATGCTTGGCTTCAAAAAAGTGTTTAAAAGAAACAGTCTAATGAGAGAAAGTCACTCTTTGATTAAACACAGTTCAACCATACATTATGCAAGAGTCAGTGCTACGCACCTTGATGTCTCCTAGCACTGATTGCCTTTTGTAAATTTTACATTTGATTTCAGGCCTTTATTGATAAATTGTAAGTCTAATCAAAGACATGACAGCTATATTTGTGACCTTCTTTAACCTTTAAACCCCAGATGAGGCTATCCCAGCCTTAGACCTTAAGGCAAAAAGACAAAAGGTGATTTAGTGTTTGCCATAGGGGGCCCCTACGCTTTGGCCTTTTCAAAGACTCATTATAATTCATTATGAAATTCATTTTATGTTTGAGACTTTCTCCAAACCTTTTCTTCTCGTGTTTTTTTTTTTCTTCTTGTGAAATACTTTGTATGCTTGGCTTCAAAAAAGTGTTTAAAAGAAACAGTCTAATGAGAAAAAGTCTCTCTTTGATTAAACACAGTTCAACCATACATTATGCAAGAGTGTTTGCCATAGGGGGCCCCTACGCTTTGGCCTTTTCAAAGACTCATTATGATTCATTATCAAATTGTAAACCGTATGCATTGTCTCTTTTCCATTTGATGGTGTTTTTGTGTTTTGTTTCAGTCTTTGACTTCTTTGTATAACATAGTAGCAACTCAAAATGTAATAAAAATTGAAGTAACTCATCAAATGTAAGACAATACTGTATGTATGTGCATATATAAGTATGCATTTAAAAAAAACCACAACAAATTACCAGATTGTAGCTTTACACAATGATTATCTCTATTAACATGATAATTACATCTGAAGGAGTGTAACATATGTTTCACTAATGATGAGATAACATTATTACACTGAGATCATTTCAGTTACTGTAATAAATTAATGGATCTCATTGTGAATCATCATGTTACATGTTTTTACATTTTTAAGTTATTACCTGTTAGTTATTACATTATCATTTGCTACAAGAATCGTCTAATGTATGTTTTTTAATGGAAAAATGATAAATTAGTGATTACCCAGTGGCATGCCGATGCCGTAGCCCTTGGTGTCCAGCAGGCCTCCTATCTGTGTGAGATTACAGTTGAGGCCGCGGTGGTATTCATTCATGGTGCTCTCCATCAGGAAGGCATACTTGGAGTTCAGCACACGGGCGATGCCCTCCTCTGTGCTTTTCACAAACACACTGGGCTGCTTAGAGTTCATGTAGTTCCACATCCGCTGGTAGGTCTGGTAACGTGAGTTCTGCAGGGGAATGGGAAAGCAGCAATGGAAATTCAGCACTGACCACAGATTTGTTTGTATGAGCTTCCCAGCATGTGTTGTCATCTGTCTTTGAAGCAGAAATCAAATTAAGGACCAAAAAAAAGGACAAACTGAAAAAGAGAGAGAGATGCTTCCTGGATAGACAGGGGAGGGAAATAAACGTAGATCAGAAAATCCGGTGTGAAAAATGAATAATGACAGAGTAAAACATCAATGGCAAATAGCAGGAAAAAGGAGAGAGGAGAGTAGAGGGGAGAAAAGTGAGGTGAATCAGGGCAACAGATTATTCGCTCGTGGCGTAACTGATGCATCATCTTTCGTACAGATGGAGATACTGTAAATCAGCACACAGGAGGTGGTTCAGCACTTAGCGAAATATGGCAAGCCCCAAAACAGGATTAAGTGTTTAAAGTGTACAATTACATGTTGTATCTCTGTCTATTGTATGTAGAGAGGGTGGCATATGTGTTTATGCGGATGTGTGCTGTATGTGTGTGTGTGTGGATTAGGAATTGAGTGGGGTAATGTACTGTAGCGTTGAAACTGGCTTATGTAGGCATAAGACCCATCTTTCTTATATCCTCAATATGGACAAACACCATGAGAATGCAAAGTACACACGCTCACAAATTGGCATGTAGCCATTTCCCGTAAATGCACACAAACAAATTTTTTTTAAACACTCACCTACACACCCTCCCACACGCAAACACACCTACACACAAAGACAAAATACACACACACGCTGTATGACAAACACAGATGCCGACACAGATGCCGGAAGCGCTCTCATAAGCAAACACAGGCAGTCAGCCACTTAAAATAAACACAAACAGCCATAAAGAAAACAAGAGAGAAACTCAGAGATATAGTAGCAAATATGAGGACAACCATTTACCCCAGGCCTGGCAATAAAGGCTAAATCACACAAACACAAACAAACACAAAAAGCTTTATGAAAAATGGATGGTATAAAGGAGATTCGGGAAATTGTCAGATTGTTGAGTAAATCAAACTGCCATCACAAATGGCACAATTTAACATGTACACATGGATACAAACACACACATACTGTATAAGCATTCAAAAATCCCAAACTCGAAGACAACTCTGAGCTTCATTTGCAGTGGGTCGTACCATGAAGAAGGTCATGGTGCTCCCTCCATGGATGGTGCCATACTCAATGTTGGTCTGGTCAGCCAAGTCATCTGGGGATTCGATGGGAACCTCCATCCTCTGGACAGTCAGGAAGGCTGCCAGGTTGGCAGTGTAGGAGGATATTATGATCAGGGTGAAAGCCCACCTATGAGGAGGAGATAGAAGAAGGAAAAAAGTGAAAATGTTAAATAGGGATGGGCGATATGGATAAAATTCACTATAAATGTAATTTTTAAACAAAACCTCAATGTACATTACTATGCAAAAGTTTTAGTTACTTTAGATGTTTAGATTATTATCCGTCACACAATACCATCAGGGAGCTATCTGCTCAGGCCCAGATTAATTCTGCAGCATGACAACGAGCCCTAACAACTATCTTCAGTGACAAGAAGTGCAAGGAGTCCTGAAACAGATGGTCTGGCCCCCACAGAGCCCCTATCTCAACATCATGGAGTCAGCCTGAGATTACATGAGGAGACAGAAGACACCGAGACAGCCTAAGGCCACAGAGGAACTGTGGCAAGTTCTCCAAGGTGCTTGGAACAACCTGCCTGCCAAATACGTTGAGAAACTGTGCAAGTGTACCGAGGAGAATTAGTGCCTTTTGAAGGCAAAGGGTGGTCACACCAAGTAATGATTTCATTTAGTTTTTTTCCATTTACTGCACTTTGTATGGAGGTAATTGATAAATAAAACCTATTCATGGCATCATTTTCTTTACTTTCAGTGCCTAAAACTGATGACATTTGAGACACTTTTTATGTATAAAAGAAGATACTATATTGTTGTTATATTTGAATGTTTGTTTTTAGCTAATGCAAAGGAAATAACAGACAAATCAAGTTTATCACAGTGATGCGAAAATCATGCAAAAATCTTGTATTTCCATACATCAGCCCTGCTCACTGATTTGTAACATTGCCCACAATGAGCCTAATACACCAGAAATGTCAAAGGGATAGATACCGCATTATAAACAGTATAGAGAAATCTCTTAAATTCTTAAATTTATATCATCTCACCATAAATATCGTCACATTACCACAGATAATATCCTACACCTACAACCTTGAGGATGGGAGTCTCTAATGACCTTTGCTGCAAGTCTAAAAACTTTCTTTGAGAAGAACATCATGTACTCAATATACTTAATAATAACTACCATCTTATATCTTGCTAAACTCAGTGTAATTTGCTCTTCCTGTCTTCCTCTACCCTTTATCTCCTTAGCTCTTAGCGATTATTATTTCTTTCTCAGCATGTGTCTCTTTCACAGTCACTCTGTTGCCCCAGGAATATCATCAGGCTAGTATTTCTGTTAGCTTAGCATTTTTTATTGTTTGCATGAAAAGCTGGCGCTTAGAGACTGAAACGTATGAGCTACATGTATATGTCAGCTATATGCCTAAAGTCCAAAAAGTAAATGTCATTATCTTACACAGCAGATGTGCCAAAAAAAGCAACCTTAAGGAAAAAGGCAGGTTTTTGATTAAGAAAAGAGATAGCCAGGGAATTTACTCTAAAAAACATTTCTAAAGGGGACTGAGCATGAGTAGTTTACCATATTTGTCAAACTGATCATTCTGTTATTATATTTCAATCTTGATTAAAGACTTGTATGCTTGGACTTCTTGTCACAATCTGAATTTACTGCCTGCAACTTTACTACTGCCTACTAGCCCTTTTATCATTTTAATGTGTTTTTATTTTATTCAATTTCTGTTTTACTACTGTCGTATTGATTTTTTATCATTACTGTTTCCACCATTAAGCATTTCTTTGTTTCTCTTTTTGTTTGCACCATTATTGTTATGGCAAAATACTCTGCTTTGAATAATAATTTCTTTCTGATATGAGTTTCTACAAAAAAAAAATCAACAAACTAGTTACAATTTGTGAAAAGCACACGGCCCTCTTCTCCTTCATTGATAAAATCCTGAACCTTTGGAGAAGCAAAGATTTTTCATTTTTACAAAGTTTTTATTGCTGGAATGAAGATTTCTCCTGCATCTCTGAAAGGTTCATCCTCAGTGAATGTGTGCTGAAGGTTTCCGGCTTCCATATCACATTGTAGAAGTCGCAGATTGGACCAAGATTAGGCACCACACTAGTGGTATTGCAACAAATCAGGGAAAATTTCCCCTGTTTAACCTGAATGTGAAAACAGCTTTCTAGTGCCAAACTCTGTACATAGATCGTTCTGCACAGTGAAGGTGAAACATCCTAGCAAAGTAACAATAAGCCAACACATCTTTGAGTGGAGGGGGGCTGTCCAGCAAACAAACACACTCAGCTATTCTGTAACTTACCACACCCCACTAACACATCTGGTAGAGAGGGCTCTGGGCATTATCTCTGATCCCTGCTGCATGAAGCCTCCAACAGGGAACCACAGGCTGTTTCCCAGGGTGTACTGGTTCTCCAGCATGTCCCTGCGCTCTCGCAGACAGGGGTGAGGATTGTACCACTCGTAGGGGCTCAGTCTGGTGGAAAAACAAGGGGAAAGCTGAACTTCCTGAGGTCAAACTACGGTACAGTAATGTACTTCTGTCATAACATTCAAGTCACCATCAATCAATCATTCAGTCCCTGTCAAACTGTCTGTGGGAGGTTGCATAACGTAAAAAATGACGGGCAACCTGTGTTCAACAAGATAAATGCTGATAGAGCACAGATTTGAGCTGCAGATAATCAGTACAGTGTGTGATGTAATGTACTGACCTTGCAGCCAGGAAGAGCACACAACTGACAGCCAGGTAGGCAAGCAGCATGAAAAGCCAGACAGCTGGAGAGAAGGGATCAAGGAAGGAGAAGTAACCTGGCTTCCGACCCTGGTGCAGAGAAAAAGAAGAAGACGAGAAGAAGTAGGACGATAACGAAACAGAGATGGACAGTGACAGACACACAGACAGACAGACAGACAGACAGACAGGAAGGTACACTGTGTTAGAAAAGAAGGTGTCAAGTCTAAGTATTCAGTAAATGTCCCTTTTGCCCCACAGGAGGGCAGTGTCCTTCACTACACTCTCAACATGTCTGCAGTGCTTTGATACGCTAATGCTACAATCCATAAACGCTCTGTTTCACAATGCCTACTTCTAAAGCATACTTGGCTTAGACCCAAAACCTCTTTACCAAAGTAAAGCTGCCACAGTTACCCAGTTGCAGAGCACTGACTTATTGAGCAATTTAAATTACACCTATATATTTCACTGATGACACAGTGGATGCAGCATACTACACAAAAACAATCCTCAGCTTCAAGAGATGAGATCAACTTTTATGCAGTAAGCAGTCCGATTCCTTAAGCTTCATCTAACAAGTGTAGCCTGTCATCTTCCGTATGACCCTGCTGGGTTAAAAGCAGTGCAAACAAAAGAAATGAAATCCAATACAGGATCTGTAGTGAGTATCACCCGGGGAGGGCGGCCTACATCCCTAGATTACACCCTCACCAGCTGAACTCTGTACAAGATGCTGATCCCCAGGGTCATGAATGGCTTAGAGAAGTCGATAACTTTCTCTCTCTCTGACGTGATGGTGAAGCCTGCCACAGCGAGGTCTGCTTTCTGTAGGATAGATCAAAGTTAGATAGGCAGAGAGATAGGTAATAGTTGGGGGTGAGAAGGACAGAGGTAGTGGAGAAAAATGACAAGTGGTCAGGTAACTGTAAAAACAGACCCTTGATGCTGTACTAGGTACATAAGAGCTCTGTTTGTATAAAAATGTTGTTTTACGGAATGAAAAATGAAAAGTTTCACTATCCACTCGAAAACAGACATGCACTCTGTCTCTTTCCCTCTGGCACACACACATTATCCACATCCAAATGAGGCTAATTGCAAGTAAGCATTGGGTGGATGGTTTTTCCACCTGTATAAAACCTTGCAGGTCTCTGGTTGCTGTGCCTCCCCTCCATCTCTTCCATTAAAAGCTAATTGATGAACATGGGCTGCTAATTAGAGCTGAGTGATCAGGCAGTGGGGAGGGCAGGGAGGGAGAGGAAGCGTGGAGAGCTGGGGGAGCACCAGTGTGGCAGCCCCCACACAGGGACCACAGTCTGGTAATTGAAGTATACCGTATGGTAATTAAGCAGAGAGGGACTCTCATTAGCCTGCTTCAACCAGAGTGCCTGTCAGAGGCACACTAGGCCTGGACAGGGGGAGAAAGAGGGGGGACCAGCTGGGAGAGGGACAGTTTACAGCGAGGAAAGATGGTGCAGACAATTTTAGGCAATGCTACCACTGTCTTTTGGGGAATTATCAAGTCAGCCTTTGTCCTAGATAACAGTCCTACTCCCCTCTGAGGACAATTCCAGACATGGGAAGTTACAGCAGAGTTGTGGTTTAGGGCTACACGGTGTGTGTGTGTTTGTGTGTGTGCGTGTGTGTACATGCATGTGTGTGTGTGTGTGTGTGTGTGTGTTAAGTTTCTGTTTGTCGAGACGTTGGTTAGAACATCTGAACATGTTTCTGTGCCTCTGGTGTGTGTGTGTGAGACAGCGAGAGAGAGAGTAGCAGGGAGAGGACTCACCCTGTTGATTAGCTCTCCAACCATTCCAGTCCAAGAGCCGTTGGGCTCTGGAGCCCCATAAAGCCCATCATCCACCAGTTTGATCCTGAAGGAGAATTTCAAGATGTCCGCAAGTTCCCTCAGCATGTCGACGCAGAAGCCCTCATACTGGTCATTACCCTGGAAGTCCTGGTAGTTGTCCTTACGCATCACATATGGGTTCTCCTGAAAATGGGGGACACATAAGGGGTCTCAAACCAAAACTACAAATATTCAGGTTGAGCAGAGATTTTTAACTGAACTTTAAGGCTCAATAATTAAAAAACTACTGTAAAAATGTACATGTTATGCCAATAATATATTAAAGGAACAGTTTGACATAATGATAAATATGCTGATTTGCTTTCTTAACTCTTTCTAAAGCATTCTGAGTCTCTAGGAAATCTAAGATATCTTGGCCTTGGCAGAATCAATTCAGACCATTTTTTAATCTGTCTCTTGTGAGACACCCCTGGTGTTATGAAAGTACAGTATTAAATTGCTGAAGTACTCCTTTAAAAGACATAAAATGGTTGGTTGGAAATGAACAAGTGGATAAGTGCAAAAAAGACAGACTCCGTGACCACAGTTTGGCCATTGAAAGAGATCTGGGTAAGAAGAGAGGACAGCTGTGTTCTCACTGTAATCTTCTTGAGTGAGGGCACCAAATATATTGACCCAAAGGAAGAATTCCTTCACAAAGCTAGAGTATATTCTTGCCACAACAAAAAATATATGAGACTCCTCTTTAGTTCTACTATTTTGTTCTAGTTTATGTTCTAAAGATATTTGCTGTCTTGTGAAAAGGGTGGTCAGTGTGATGTTATATTATAGCATATTGTGGTGCAGGCCATTTACTGTATCAGGTTATCTTTACACATCTAATCCAACGTGAGACTGATGGAGCAGCATTATGCGACAGATTTATTTATTTTCTGATATGACATTACTTACATGGAAACCAGAAGGAGACAACCTCTAATATTCTGACATCAGAGAACCAGGAGTTTGCCAGTTTGAATTTAGTAACACGTCTCTCTCAGTGCTGTGTCAGTTTCTATGACAGCTACAGTGACAGCAGAATTAGCAGAAACAGACCACAACACAGCATGGGCTGCATAACAGCCTGCGCAGCAACACAACAACTCTAAGCTAACTAGCGTGGTAGTCCAGAAACTAGGTGCGACCTTACCAGTATGGTGGTGACAATGAGGGTCTTGTTTGCCAGCGTCTCTGAGACATTAATATCCAGACTGGTGGAATTCATTAGCAGGGTGTTGTTGGAGTACCAGATCCCAATCTAACAGAGAAGAGAAAGTGAGAGGAAATCAATAGTTATTGTGGGTTATATATTTTCCCATTTAAGCTCTAACTTCACTGCAACTATTTTAATGTTGTGTAAGTACATTGATCGTATTGTTCTATTGTATAGAGTACCTTTGCATGTTTAATATTTTATCCTTTGCTTTGGTATCCATAATATTACATACCGTATATACACATCGATTTAATTGTTCCCAATGGAGCCATAGACAAACCTGCAGTACTGTGCACCACTGTAAAAAATAAAGCTCATGTTTACAAGCAGAGCAATGAGCTGGGACAAGATGGCAAAGACGATAATAAAAAGCATTCATGATCAGGAGCTTCATTGCCATGTCTGTTTTCTTTTACTTACACCTTTCTCAAATTGCATAAAAACTCAGCTCACATATTTCCATTTTATGGACACAGTAAAATCACTTAAGTACATAAATGTGTGATTATGACCTAAGCAGTATGCATGGGTGGAAACGCAGCATGCAGAGGCATTTCTTTAGAGGATATTACTGTACATCTTTCAGTAGGTCAGAGGAAGAGGTAACGACTCCTCAGACAGAATCACAGTTTTTCTATGACAATATTTATCCTGCCCTGACATTTAAGATAGGTCTTTTTTCTATGAACTACCACTGCCTCCCTATGGTGTGGGTGCTACTGTACAGAGAGATGTACAGAGTTAAAATGTTAAATATCACAACGTAACTCTCCCAACGAGATAAAGTCTTGATACTGGTATGGTTATCAGGTGGCATTTGGTGTTAACATGGGATGCAGACCAATAGTAGAGCCCAAGAAGACATATTAACGGAAGGTGAAGAGAGAGTGTTTCCTCCAGTCAATGACCCGCAACACAATTCCCTAAGTCTGGATTTGCAGTGATGTGTGTACTTATGCTTCATTTAATCTTGACTTTGAAATGCAGGGGAATTGTTTTTTGATTTCTAGCTTCCCTCACCTTTTCAACTAATGCTCAATTGAGGAGTCTTCATTGACAGAATAATGCACAAAAAAGGTCCTCAACACCTACTTGGTCTGCCAATATTTTATTTCGGTTTCACACATTGTTCAACTACCCTTTACAAATGTGTTGAGGCTTGTAACTAGTAGATCAAAAAATAAACGCCCAGATTAAAAGGAAAGATCTGGTCCGGGAAAATGAATGAAAGGGAATTTATCGGTAGAAAGTAAACTTTAAAGCAGGACGGTATAACTTTTGAAGGCAGAAATGATACGATTCAACTAACAAATTAATGTCTTGAGCAAAAAGACACACCCCTGTTGTTACAGACTTAATTGGTCTGGTATGACCACTATAGCTTATGGTGACTAAAGTTAACTCATGTTAGCAAACCTCAAAAAGATAATGCTGTGTAACTGACATTACTCAGTGAGTTTATGACTTGATTTGTGCTATGGTTACATTGCACAGCACTTTATTAGGTACACCTGTACACCTATTTATTAATGCAATTATCCACTCAGCCAATCAAGTGGCAGCAGTGTGATGCATAAAATCATGCAGATACAGGTCAGGAGCTTCAGTTAACGTTCACATCAAATATTAGTATGGGGAAAAAATGTGATCTCAACGACTTTGACCGTGGTATTATTGTTGGTGCCAGACAGACAAGTTTGAATATTTCTGAAAACTGCTTATCTGCTTTCATGCAAAACAGTCTCTAGAGTTTACACAGAATGGTGCGAAAAACCAAAAACATCAGTGAGCAGCAGTTCTGCTGATGGAAACACCTTGTTGATGAGTGAGGTCAGAAGGAGAATGGGTAGACTGGTTGGAGAACCAGACAGAAAGGCTACGCTAACTCAGATAACTGCTATTTACAACTGTGAACAGTAAACACTCTGAGGAAGCACAACACAATGAACCTTGAGGAAGCTGGGCTACAACAGCAGAGGATCATGTCGGGTTCAACTCCTGTAAGCCAACAACAGATCTGAGGCTGCAGTGGGGACAGGCTCAGTAAAACTGGGCACCTGAAGACTTGACAAAACAAAGCTTGGTCTAATGAATCTGGATTTCTGGTGAAGCACGCAGATGGTAAGGTCAGAACTTGGCATCAACAGAATGAATCCATGAACCCAACCTATTTTGTGTCAACAGTCCAGGCTGGAGGTGGTGGTGTAACCGTGTGGGGAATGCTTTCTTGGCACACTTTGGGCCCTTTAATACCAATCTATCATCATTTCATTGCCACAGCCAATCTGAGCAATGTTGCATGGATGAGGAAGCATGAATTGGCAGCTGACAAACCTGCAGAAATTATGTGGTGCAATCACGTCAGCATGGACCAGACTCTCAAAGGAATGTTTCCAACATCTTGTGGAATAAATGCCAAAAAGGAATTGAAGCTGTTTTGAAAGCAAGTACCCAGTATTAGTATGGTATTCCTAATATAGTTTGCTGAGTGTATGTTTTAGCATTTACAATTATCCTGTAATTGTAACTTGTGGCCACAGTAACTGGTGTTCAGCACATGCTGCTTAAGCTGACTTTAAACTTGTATTTTTAAATTATGGGTTGTTTTTTTTTCTAATCATTCATATAAACAACAAGATTTTGTAAAACAACAACACAATAATATCATATTATCAAAGTAAAAAAAACACTAAAAGGCGGTAGATAACAACAATGATCTATTGTCCTGCCCTAAATGCAACTCAGAACCAAGTGACTGTCAGACTGGGGCTTACTCCTCAGATCCCTGATGTAAATTTGTACAACATCAATATGAACAAACTGCAGGGGATTGCTAAAAAGGAGCAGGCACACTAAGAAAAATCTCTAGTCTATGTCAATTGAAAGACCTGATCCAGCTGAGTTCAAGTGAACACTTATTCGAAATACAAAATCAAAACAAAGCCTGGAGCAAATCCAGTTCTATACAAGACAAAGAAAAAATAAACTTTTTAAATTAAGACCCCACATAATTATTACATATAGGATGAACAGAGATGTACTGTAGATCTATCTACATATTCAATCTGTACTGAGCCAGTTTCTACAAATTAATGTCATTATTTGTAGCCATGGGAAGAATATAAACCAAACATTAATGAAATACCATTTTTTAGATCAGAAAGCATCAAGTCAACAAGAATATGGCCAAGGCAAAAAAAAAAAAAAAAAAACTCAATACTACAGACTTGCTAAAAAGTTTAGCATCTAAAATTGAATTGATGGGATATGCAGACAGCCTATTTATTCTTGTAGCCTTAAGATACAACAAATGTTAACACATATTTGCAGCTACTACATGACCTACGTCAGATTGCAGGTTACACTACTGTACTGTTAGGTGAAATGCATCAAAGCAAATTCACGAAGTAAAAATATTTGGCTACTAACAAGGGAGTCTGTGATGAGGTTGACCTCAGTGTTAAACGCCACCCCCAGCATTGTAAAATCAGACAGGTGACCTATAAGTAACCCAAGGCCTGTGGGTGATGTGACCTGGCTGCTGCATGATAACGGGTAACCCCTGACCTCTTTGTGGCCTCCTCGGTGTTTCTCTAGGATCCGCAGGGTGTAGTTGGTCCTTTGGCCTTTGCTGTTGAACTCCACACGCCCTGTCAGACC
Organism: Xiphias gladius; assembly: GCF_016859285.1. Taxonomy (NCBI): domain Eukaryota; kingdom Metazoa; phylum Chordata; class Actinopteri; order Istiophoriformes; family Xiphiidae; genus Xiphias; species Xiphias gladius. The sequence goes on along the minus strand of NC_053421.1, from coordinate 20,142,590 downwards.
ATCATACTCCACCTGGCAGGCAGACACAGAGAGTGATGTGAGGAAGTATGAGAGTGGTAGGGAAAAGAAAAGAAGGAAAGATAAGAAAATGAGAGGAGAGTATGTAGAAACAAAGAGGCGAGATTGAGAAATAAATCAGCCGATCTTCTACATAACACAAAAAATTCTTTTTCTAACTATCCATCATGATTAGGCGAACAGATACTATCAACACTGATTAGGAGGAAAGAGAGGGTAAAAGTCAAAGAGAGAGAAAGAGCAGGAGAGAGAGAGAGGAAGTGTCTAAGGCTGAACCAGACAGGGATGATCAGTTTCGGATCATCTAGGAGAAAGTGACGGAGTGAGAGGCTCAGACAGAGCAGCAGAGAGAGTCAAAAGCTCACTAATAAGACTCAGACCTGCACCTCACCGTGCAGCTCTGCCTCTCCAAAACCCAGGTTCTGGCACAGTTAGCGAGATCTATGATGAATGGCACAGTGCTGAAGATGGAGCACACCATGATGTTGATTAACAAAGACAGATGTCGAGCCGGTGGGGCAGAGGCAATGAGAGATGGGGCTTCGACTGCATTGACAACAGGTTGTTGATGAGAGAAACACACAGACGACCAGACCAGAGATGGGAGATGACAAAAGACGACAAGCAGAGATGAGATGATACAACATGAGATTAAGATAATACAGAATGTAGTTGTAATGTCATCATTAATCAAAAAATCAATCACGAGAAAATTATGTGACAACAATTCTGATTTGTGATAATTGTTTGAGTCATTTTCTATGCAAAAAAGCCAGACTTTTGTTGGTTGTACAATCTCAAATGTGAGGATTTCAGCCTTTATGATTATAAATTGAAAACGAAATTTGGGTTTTGGACTGTTGGTCAGACAAGACAGATCATTTGAAGTAAGGCTGCAGATACAGATTATTTTCATTTTCGATAAAGATACAAATTTTATATTTGATATAAGCAATTATTGTTTTATCTATGTCTTTTCTATATTTTAGAGGCTGGAACCAACAAATGTTTGGCATTTTTGTTTGAAAAATAACCCCAACTGATTGATTACCAAAATAGTTGTCTGTTAATTTTCTGTTAAACAAATAGTCCAATAATTCCATAATTCATTGTTTCAGCTCTAATTTGAAGATGTCATCGCAGGATCTCGGAAAGGGTAATAAGTACTTTTCACTATTTTCCGACAGAGATTATTTGAAAAATAAGCAGCAGTGCAATCAGTAATAAAAATAATTGTTAGTTACAGCCAACATATTTCTATAGAGTATGAAAAAGAAACCCCTTAATTTTGCACAGTACGTATTGCCTCCATGCCAATTTATCAAACGTTTACCATGCGCAGGTAGTTCATGAGACTGGTCCCGTGTTGCCAGATCTGAGGTGAGGTGCAGCTGAGCGGCTTCACTCCAATTTCCTGACTGCGGTTCAATTCCCTCACTGCCCCCACGACCACATGCACCGCATCAAACATTAGCGCTGACGAGAGCTGTGGAAGGGGGAGGAGGGGGCACGAGGGATATGCAAAGGGGTATAGGCAGAAAGGGGGGATGGAAACATGGAGTCAAGGGAGAAGATGCGATGAGGAAAGAGGAGAGAGGCGCAAGCACAGATGATCAAATGGTTAACAGGGATGGAGGGAGGGAGGCAGGGTAAATAAGAGGGAAGAGAGAATAGATGTGAGGTATGAGTAAACCAGTGGGGAGGATACACAGATGGATATATCAATAACCATTAAATACAAGCAAAAGACTAGCTGAATCTCTTTAACTGCTCCATGAATCAGTGTAAAGAATAACGTAGCTTAGTGTTTTGTGGCATGCAAACAAAGCTGTAAAAATTAGTCCCCAATGTGTGCATGAATGAGTACTCATGTGTCCAAGAGACTGACCGCAGGGCCAGGGTATCTTAGGTCGCAGCCCTCTCTCCAAGACAGGTTGAGGCTCCTGATGAACTCCAAATAGAAGGGATGTGTAGTGTTAAACATAGAGAATCCCACAATATTGGACTGCTCATCCACTATATCATCCAGCCTCAGGAGAGGGAAGTCCTAGAGAAGAAGAAGAGAAGTGGGGAGGGTTGTTTGCAGAGAGACAGAAAATTCAGGTGAATGACAATGTTGACAGTGTATCAAATCTTACCTCAGAAGAAACATATTGTGCAAAGAAGAGTGGGATAAAGAAAAAGAGAGGCTACGGGGAGTGACAACATCTAATCTCTGATGGAAAGAGAAAAAAGGATATGGACAGGGGAAAATAGTGATACGGGGCAAAGATAGGTTGATGGAAATGACTCCAGTAGCTTTTCACAGAGATATACACGCAAGACGTGGCATCTAAAGCACAAGAGAACATCAAGCACAGAGGGCGGAGAGAGGAGAAAAAAATATAAATCAGGCACACAGCATAAAGTGACACATTAATTCAGATGGTAGACGGGGAGGGAGGTATATCAGAGAGGCAGATGAAAACACCGGAAGCGTAAAGAAGGTGGCGGGCGGCAGAAGAAAAAGGGCACATCACGTCTGTCATCACCTTCACCTCAGACCCCTTTTTTTTGTTTTTTTCATCCTCCTCTGCACTTCTACATCTTTTCACATTATGTTCGTTTTCTCAGATCTCTTTCTCTCTCTTGCCCTCTCCCCATCCTTCATTCCTCTCCCTTTTTTCTCTCCTCTTCACCTCTCTCTTCTCCCTTAATCGAATACTTTCTCCAACTTAACACCTCTGCTCGTTAGTTAAGAGACGGAAGAAGAGGAGGATCAGGGGAGGGAGGAAAGTGAACATTGAGGAATAGAACACAGAAGAGAGGTAGGGGAAGAACTGGTATGCTCTTACCATGGTGGTGAGGATGTACTTGTAAAATGCTGACGTCATCCCCAGCTCTGATGCCTGTATGACAAAGAAAAAGAGAGATTAAGATGAAAAAGCAATGAATAGGCAGATGTAGAAGGACTGATGGAGGGAGAGATAGAAAGGGCAAAGGGGGAGAGTTATTGCGAGGCAGAGAGCAAAGGAGATAGTTGGGGGCAAAGTATGAGATGTACGTATACGAGAGAATGCGCCGGAGGATGGAAAGGGAGGTGGGAGGCATACGTTAATCACAGTTTTACATCATCAGGCTAACACTAGGACATTTTGCTGAGGGCAAATGTGTGCCCAGTGAAAACATCCCATACGCATTCAAACTGTGACTCACTGGGCTGGCTATCGGCATTACAGGCCGTACCATGAACCGGGATAAGCCCGGGTTACATCTGCACTGCATGCCAGCAAAAGATGTTCTTTTGTCAAATACTTTCTTAAGAGTGTAAGTGATTGTTACTAGCAGACATGCGTAAATATTGTTCCCTCTGCTGCTCCGGAGGGCAGAGAAGGTAAAAATAGATGTTAATTCTATTACAACAACAATGTGTAGCCTGTGGAACTTTGAGAGAGTTGTATTATTATGTTACAGATGGTAAGCTCTACATGCACTTCATGACTGTAACCTGAAATTCCCAAATGGATATATGAAAGAGAAAAACGAGAATCCCCCTCGAGTGTTACTGCATGTGCTGTATACTAGAGTAACTTCAAATCCTGCACGTGTGGGCGGCTCTGAAGAATGTATTGATCTTTGAGAACCGACCTTCTTGAGGATAAGATAGGAGACAGAGGCATTGGCGTCAATGATGATGGTGGCCACTTTGTCGTCACGGATCTCCTTTAGCAGTGGCGTAGGGTCCAGGTTGTCATCCAGCATCCTGATTGACAGCGTCTCCCGAGAGATGAGAAAGCGGCGCACAAGTTCCTCCAATCTCAGCAGGCCTGAGGCAGAGGCAAAGCAGACCTGGATTGCATATCAGTTTCTGGATCAGTAGACATAACTAATGTTTCCAAAATGTAAGCATTGCAGGGCCTGTGAAGATCTTTATTTAGCCTTGGATGGTCATATATTTGTGTAATTTTTGCAATGCATGACTGATGGTTTGTCTAAATCTCAAGGAAATTAAACACCAATTTTTATCTATTATGATCTTCACCAAAGAGGTTTCGTATTCAGTGCTCTATTTATGATTGTTCAGAACCTACTTGACAGATTTTTGTGTAATTTGAGTTAGGCTATGGGCCAAGATGATTAGTTTGGTGTAGATAGCGCCACCATGTGGCCATTTATACAGAACTTTACTGTTTGACCATAACATCTGAACTGTGAAGCATAGTGACAAAATGTTTTCCCAATGATGTTTTAATTCTACTTTCAGGCTCCTCTGTTTACACCTATAGAGTTTTTTTTTAACCATCCTGAATATTTTTGCAAAACACGTTTATCAACTGTCCTCCTACAGATACCTTGAGTAAGGCGAGACAACAGATACATTTTGTAACATTTTTAATATTTAAGCCCATATGTTTTACAAGTTTTTTAAGCCATCCACCTTTGTCCGTCATTATATTTTATATATCACAACGCATGGATCTCCACTTATTTTTCCACTTTAATGTTATTCCCAAAGATTTCTGCCAATCTTAACCAAATTTGGTACATAAAATAGTAGTTTTAAAGAAACTCACCTTCTGTAATACTCTGCTTTGAATAATAATTTTGAGATCGTGTGCCTGACTGGTGCTACAGTAACATGACAAAATTTACCTCAGTCAGCATGATCAGTGTTTGTGAGTTTGACTCATCTGAATTTCATCTAAACCATAGTATTCCCAGACAGGCTTTAGGTATCCTACAAAATTCATGGTTGCCATTATCCAATCAGCATGACAAATTTTTAAACATTTTCTATTGATAGAATAATACATTTATAGGGTCGTGCAGCCTTGGCAGAGGTATGCACTCATTGAGTGCTTTGTAATTCACTTTGTTTCTGTTGTGTTATCCCTCAATAATTGCTTTTCAGTTCTTTGAGTGATGTGTGCAAGAATTCTGCTGACCTCTGGCAAAAAAAGATGGACAGAAAGAGGAGCACACCTGCAGGAGCAGAAAGACTGGAATACAGTACTTGAGTCAATTTGCCCACTTCCAGCGAATTCCTCTCGAAATATGAGTATAACCAATGGCAGTCAAGACTCACTTGACATCGTGCGTGGATTGAGTCTTTACTAGAAAGTCTATCCTGCTGCTTCCTAATTGTAATTCCATAGTAAAGCTCCCCTAGCTATGTAAATAAGTGGTGAGGCAGGCATCTGGGGGATGGAAGGAAGGGGAGAGGGAGGAGAGTAGGAAGGGAGAGGTAGTGCACGGAGCCCTTCAGCAGGAGAAAGCCTCTCTAAGCAGTGAGGTAATCACTGAACCAGGCCAAAACTTTAATTAGTTTGAGGAAGGAGGGGAAAAAAAATCAATGCACTTTACAGCTTCTTCTCCTCCCCTCTCTCGCTCCCCTTTTTCCACATATTCTCTCTCTCTCACACATAAGCTGGAACTTCTCTATCTCTCTCGTCTTAGCCGTGTGCTCTAGATACTGCTCTCTGTTTTTATCCATCTCGCTCTTACGCCGCCACTGTCTCCTCCTCCTTGTGCTCAGTCTCTCCCTCTCGCTGTCCTTAACCTCATCCGTCTCATGAAAACTGCATAATGGAATTAGGCTCAGATAGCACGTTGTGACCAAGGCATGGCGAGAGAAGGATATGTCTGAAGTGACCCAAAATCTCTGACTCACTCTCATTTAACAGAATATCTATGGACTGCTACTTGCACAGGCTAAAGAGGAAAAATTAGATTAATCCCATTAACATGCTGTTGCAAAAATGGCCAGTTGCTCAATACGTTACTTAATTAGAATGCATACATGGTGGTGGTGTCAATGAAATGTGTGACTTCACACATTACTCGCCTCACTGACAAAAAAGTGAGACTGTCTACTTCACTTGAACGCACCGAACAAGATGAATAAAACAAGTGAGCTGGTGGTAAACATTGTCTGATGTTGAACCTCTGTAGCACCATATTAGAGCCGCACACACAGACAACCAATCCTACAAGCACCCCAAAACCCACTCACGTATAATACAACAATACTGACACACGCACACACTCCTCCTTGCATAAACTAGAACTCATGCACGTCTATTGACAAAGTGAAACAAGCACACAGAAAAATAAAATATCAGACACACATACCATGCCACACGCACACACACTAACACATACACACAGTGTTGAACAACCCTGTTGAGTGGCAGTTAGCACCTATTCTGCAGCCATGGAAACCAGCTCCATGGCGATAGATAGCGCAGCCAAGTGGGTCAGAGTCTGTGAGCGTGATAACCTTGTAAAGATCACCTTCAAGCCAAATATACTACACACACACACACACACCCCTCTGTCTCTGTCTCCCAGTAAAAGTTGCAGCTTTTGGCCCGGACCGTAACCATCAGGCTATCTGTTGCCTCTTATTCTTATGAGAGGAAAAGCCTGGTGAAAGACAAGGCTCTAATCTATCCATTCAACTGATGATCAAAACCGGAAGAAGATGTCTGATGCCATTTCAAAGCTCTTTTAGTTCAATGAAATGACAAGTCCACAAGGACTGTAGCTTACTTTTAAGAAACTGTGGGATGGATGGCTAACTGCTGGGGAGATAATAAAAGCATCTCAGTGATTGAATCAATTTTTCATAATGTCACAGCTTTTTGTTTGTCAAAATCTACCCTTTTCACACTGCCATGAAGAGTGTTCAGACTTCAATGGTCGCACCTATTCTTCATGTAATTGCCGTTCAGTTCCTGTAGGGTTCTACTTAGGTGGTGTAAGCAGTCAACAGCTGTGCAACAACTCATCCCAGCTCAGTTTCATTCAGCACTGAACAAGAAGTCGGGCGATTATTCAGTGGAAAAATTACGATTTTGCCACCTCCTACACCATGTAGTGTATTCTGTCATGTATTCACAAAGCCCTCATTGAATACTACAGCCACCATCCGACCAAGCCCTTAAATTCCTGCGACTTTTTGATAGGCGAGTGCATAATAAATCAATAACGCACTCTTTCAAAATGAATATAAAGAGGGCTAGTGACTAAGCCCTGAATCCCCTGTGATGTTAAAGCTCTCTGAGTGCCTGGCAAGTTAAATCAAATGTCCCTTAAGTTCTCCCAATACAGGAAAGAATTTTCAAACAGGAATATTTATTAAATTGGTTTGGGCTAACAACCCTCTGAGGTGGATAAGAGACAGTGTGCGAGAACATGAGTAATAAATAGGAAGGCTGTAGTGTGAGCCATGTTCTGAACTCTGACAACAGACAGAACTTCATGACCAGACTGTCAAAATGAGTGTCCAACAGTGCAAAACAGTCATATCCGCCCGAACAGTGTGAATGTGCCAACACTCCCACAGATTTGTGCACACAAACACACACATGCATTAGGTAAACAGGCTCTAAAGAACACAACTGATGCATTTACACCCACTCAAACACAAACATAGTTATGGAGTTGCACATAATGTACTCAATAACTTTACAACAGGCTGCATGCGTGCTCACATTCAGCCTTGGCGCAGACCAGGCTGGCTGAGGGGTAACTGAACGAGCGCAAGATGGCTCCTATGGCCAGGCTGAGGTCCTCGTTGCTAGGGTACAGAGTGACAGAGGCAAAGCGCAGGTACGGCAAGCGTGGAGTTTCCTCAGGACCAATCTTTACATGAGGGATCTGTCAAAAGGAGAGAGGAGAGGAGAGGATAAACATTAAGGAAGGCAGGAAAAAGCTGAGTTGTCACGATTAAGTACCCCCCAAACACACACAACAGGAAGATCTATTAGAGAGGCTAGACGGGGAATAGAGAGATAAGACAGCTAGCAGAGGCAGAGAACAGAGAGACCTAAGGATAAAAGGCTAAGGGAAGAAAGGAGAAAACAGTTGGACGAAGTGGATGCTGGTTAATTATATGAGAATAAACTCAATAGGTAAGGAAACTGGAATCTCTAGATACATTCATGGTGACATCTGTGTGGGAAGGAGGGGTAGTAAGTCAGCGAGAGCAAGCTACCTGATGTGCACAGATTTGTACATATTTTGTGTTTTTATCTTCCACACTCACCTCCTTCTCTCCACATATGTGACTGACAGTAGAGCCAGAGGCGGGGCTAGAGGCGGGACCTATCACAGAGACGACGCCTTTGGGTAGAATTTGACACACTGGAACGAAAAAAAAAAAAATCATTGAATATTCAGACACACACCTTCCCTCTTCTTCATTTTGATGGCAGAAGAGAGTTCGGGCTGCAGTCAGGAGAAAAGTGTGGAAATTTAAAATGCAGCAAAAACTAACCACTTATTCTATTGTAGCAGAATGATCTCTCTCATTATAATCTGCTATTATTCACTTGTTTATACAGTCGTTTTAATGGAAAAATTATTATTTTTTAATTATTTTTAAGACATTTTGCTCTAATTATATCTCTGCATCAGAACAATGCTGGCAAATTGGTGGTCACCTTCAATTAATAAATGCCTGTTTTCATGATTAAATTTTTTTGCAGGAGGATATTGGAGAAAAGGTTTAACCTATTTGTCTATTACATTAACTACTCTTGAAATTATATGACTATTAACTCAGTAATTTATTTGTCCTTGAATGGCTTAAGTAAGTGCTCTCTCTGAGATTAAGTATACGGTTTATTCAAACATAAATTTTACTGTTTATTACCCCAATTGACAATAAATGTCTCCATCATGTTCATTCACTTTATTTAGGCCTAAATTAAGATTTTTTGACAGCACAGAAATAGTTATGTGAAATAGGTTATTCAATTGAGTAAGTTACCATGTTAACCTTTATTTTTATCATTATTATTGCTGTTATTTCTTGTATTTTGTTTTTTTGTTTTTTTGAGGTTTTTGTTTCTGTTTTTTGGTTTGTGAAATTCCTGAGAGACGATTTCCAATAGTTATCCAAATTACCCAGTCAGGTCACAGGTCAAAACTGGATGTTTTTTTAATGTCTCGTTAACAAGCCATGCAACTAATCAAGTTTTTTTGTTTTTTTTTTTTGTTTGTTTTTTGGTTAATCAAAACTGAACTATATTTTTGCACCTCTACATGTAAGTGCCCAAAGTTTGCTATTTCGCAGGTCTAAAATGGCTCCACTATGTTGAGTAGATACATGAGTGGGAACAGAGTTATTTTCATTGTCTGAGGTACTGAGCAACATCCGTAACAGACTCACAAGTCCGCCTGCCAAAGACAAAAGAAACTAGGAAATGCTTAAAGGAATAGATCAACATCTTGGAAAATATGCTTACTCACTTTCGGTGAGAGTTAGACGAGAAGACTGATGTCAGAACAGTAGTAACCAGAATAAATAGTCCCAAATATAACCCTCAGTAAATCAGTAAACTGTCTTCCTTGATTTTATAAGGATTAAACAAGATGTAATGTATTAATTTATTAGCTTTAGGGGGCTGAGGGGTGGATTTTGGTACTTTTGGACAGAGTCAGGTTAGCCACTTCCCCAGTTTCCAGTCTTTATGCTAAGCTACGCTAACCTGCCTTAGGCTGTAGTTTCATGTTTAGCGTCCAGATATGCGAGTGGTATCAAGCTTCTTATCTAACTCTCAGCAAGAGAGCAAGTGAATGCTTTTCCCAAGATGATAAACTATTTTTTTTAAATCAGACTTTCAACTATTGGCCAGTATCCATCACAGACAGAAGCTGGACCATTCTATGCCCTTCGGGGCTAAAATCCTTTATCTTAAAGAAAATCTTAACTGAAATTTTTTTGTACAGTATGTCTTTGATAAGAACTGAGTTTATTGTTCTTGACAATGTTTTCTGTCTACCCACCTGAAAATTGCTTTAATAGATACAACAGAAGTGAGTCTGGTGACTTCACAGTGTTATTCTGACAGTCAGAAACTTCAGCTCTTGCTGGTATATGTGGCTGGTATTTTAATTCATCCAAATTAGTTCTCCTCGGTTTCTGTCATCGTCTGTGTGTATGTGTGCCTTTATACTGTTTGTGTGAGTGCCAAACAGTACCCATTTGTGAACGTGTATGTGTGTCTGCACAACGGGAGGGGTGGGTGCCTGCATGTGTAAATGCGTGTGTGTGTGTGTCTGTGTGTGGATGTATGCACGTGTTTGATTGAGTGTGTGCGAGTGTGTGTGCGTGCCTCAGACAGCCGTAGCTGTAAGATGATGAGCTCTCTGATCCAGAGACCAAAAAACACTGCGAGCAAACAAGCCTGTCACAGTCTCCTGCCCATCGGTCAAGGACACACACACACACACACACACACACACACACACACACAAAGACACATACACACACTCCCATAAATCAAGCATGCACATATGTACACAACCATTGTAAAGCATACACAGAAATTTTGTTAGTAGCTTGTGGCAGGTTCACTGACCTATTAGAATAGGAGCAGGGAGTCTCCGTCTCCTTTATGGCTGGATTCAGCATTACGTTTTCTGTCCTCACAGACTCCAAACATTCTGTTTTAAGTCTATATATCAATACAAATTAGATGGAGTGGCCTCAGTGGTATGGTGCTGCTTTGTGTTGGCCTGCACTGCTGATCTGTATTAGTATTTGATGATTTGTTTTTGTTTGCACACTAGCCAGTGCCAGCTGCTACTGGTCCACTGTTTTTAATGAGACAGGTTTAGTGGCCCATTACTGGTCTCCAATGACATGTAAACTAATCAGCACAAACTCTTACTGGTTTCTAATTACACAAAATCGGTTGTGTTTTATTATTCTATTCATCATTTGAGGTTTTTGCTCACAAAGAAGCAACTTTTTAGGAAATGTACTTATATTTTTTTTATAAATCAGCACCCTTCTTAAATGTTTTGGAATAAAACCTGAAATATTCAGTAGGCTACTGTTCTTTTCTACTCTGTCCTGGTCACTATTAATATTAATATTTCATATTACTAATAATATCTAATGGTACTTTTAGGGGTCACTTTTTTGTCTGTGCTTATTAGATGCTGTGTCCTATTGGACTGTAATGGATTTAGCTGGATTTCATCACTCCTGAGGGGTTGTGTGAATCTGCTCTACTGGTCTTCTTGGTGTGCATTGGCTCCACTCACTAGTGTCAGTAGTGTCGTACTGGGAGTCTTTTTGCAGCTCGTATATGTCCACCTCCACTCTGGCTCGGGACGGACCCTCCATCACGCTGTTGATGTTCTCCCTGGCCAGGGCCAGCGCCAGCCGCTCCCCACGCCCACACACAGACTGGTCATCCAGGATTGCCGCTAGAGAGGCAGAGAGGGAAGGAGAGACAGGTGAGGCAGAGGAGAGAAGATGGAGGGCACCGGGAGCAGTGAAGAACAGGGTGGAAGAAGGGGGATACACCTAGCAGATATGAGAGTGGTATTCATCTTCACCTGAAAGCAAATAAGTATATTTCCCAAAATGTTATCCTTTACAGAGGGAAGCATTCTAACTGATGATACGTAAAAACTTCAACAAAAAAAAAGCCTTAACGAAACTAAATCAACACTGCAAACATTTGTACAAAGGTGGGTCATATACGATTGGTTTCAGCTTTAGCCTGCAATTTTTCTTTGTCAGTGCAGGCTGTCTGTATTTACCATATGTCGTCATGATTTTCAAGAAGGTTCCCCGTGTTAAATTATGTGGGCTGATATGGTTTGGTTTTGATGGAGTTAGTTATCATAATAACAATTGCCACACCCCTTTCATAGCTGACTAAATGTACCCAGTTTTGCGTTTGTAATTGTGATTATGTTATGTTTATATTTTTTTGGTTTTCTGTTGAACCTCTGCATACATGAGCTGGTTTGGTCAGACAAAAATCTTTAGTGCTTACTCACAGAAAATGTCCATTTCCAATTTTTCAGTTCAGGTGTTCTCACACCAGGATCCAGGTGATCCAAGGAGATCCAGGAGATATTTAAATCATCTAAGAGTACAGTCCAAAAAATTACAGAGGCATTGTTGCATGTGCCAGACACTTCTGTCTGCTCCTGATGAAGGTTTTAAGTTGTTAAAGGGTTTTTTAAAGGTTTTAAAGGCTTTTTTTAACTGAAAGCATGAAATTGCAACAAGGCCTCGGAGAGAAACTTGTATCTGCCAATCACTCTTTGGCTTACAATAGAGAAGAGTGTAAAATGAAAAAAAAAAACTTTTATTCCAAGCTTTTACTGAAATTGTTTACTGCATTAGCAGTAACTAATCACACATAGTATGTTGAGGAACTTTTTGACCCAGGTGAGGTGGGGATGGAAGGACGGCTGGCCACTCACCCATACGGACGGAGGATAGCAGGGGGGCCTGACTGAGGGAGCGTGGCGGCATGGTGACTAGCAAGAAGGAGAGGAAGTGTATTGACAGCAGCAGTGCTGGCAGAGCCGGCATCTTCTACTGCTCCTCATGGAGAATGGTCTGCTGGCTGCCTGTGCCACCACCTGCAGGATTGGAAGACAAACTCCGTGTTACTGGACACAACCATTCTCTTGGCACAAGATATCTCTCTTTAAATTGTCATCCTGCGGCTAATCTTCAGTTTGCTCTGTCATTTCCATGTCGTGGGTGCACCTTTAATATAACAGCACATAGAATAGGCTTTCATACTCAGCTATGAAGATGCTCACTGTCATATCAAAAAGGCCCAGTCCCATGCATACAGCCTGTCTCATAATAAAATACAGAACACACGTCACTATTCATGTCCCCTGTGGAAAGCCTGCTGTTTAGGAGGACAGGATTCAGCCTTGAAGAGATCTCCAGAGGCAGTTCAAAGACAACATCACAACAACTGGCACACACGTCACCGCACATTCACTCATACACATCAACACTGTACATGCACATACATACACGTATATATAAACAAATGTAAACACACAGATACAGGGTCACATACTTGAAACCCTTACTGAGCACACGCACAGACTCACAAGTACAAAGGCAACTGCCTTGAACAAACATACAACCATATACTATACTCCCACACACACTTATACCCACTCACGTTTTCCATAACACAACCCCAACCCCACCTTCTGAACAGACACAAAAAACATTAAAAAAGCACACAAGATCTCAGCCGAGCCCCACTGGTGCTAAGCAGCCCTCTTCAGGGGTGACAAAGCCTTGCTCTTACTGACAACATGACAAGGCGGCGTGAAAGGATGGAGAGATGAAGGAAGGGATGAAGACATAGGGCAGGAGAAGGAGTGTTGTGTGACAGATTGGCAGAGAGGTTGAGGAGGGGCTGGCGTTGGTGATGTTGGCCATGGCAGTGGGGCAATTGGACTGGGAATGTTCCAAACGTCTGGTTCAAAGGTCGGAGCTTTAGACAGGTCTGACAGACAGCTGCAAGACTCAATTCATGACCTTCAATTGACCCTTGGTGCTGTAAACAGAGGGGGTGCTGGAGTGGTAGAAAGCTGACCTTTGACCCTGACAAGTGCATCCGGGGGTAGAAATGAGTTGGCGTTGTTACATCAAAGAGGCAGATGATGCGGATTGTCGGTCACTGTGTTGAACGAACATCCCTTCCAGTTCCATCAGTTTTTTTTCAGCATTGTTCAATCAGAGATCGTCAGTTTGTTTGTTTTTCTCTCCGATCACCTTTTCAATATTTGTTTGGCTTTGATGTTTTAAGCGCATCAAAAAAACCTGCAACCAAGTGCTTTGAATCCTTTTTCACCACTGATAAACCAACGGTACTTCCCCTCTTTCCTTTTTTTTCTTTGCTCGCTACGTGAGAGACACGTACAGTTCGACCGGAAGAAAATGGAGGGCAGTACTCCATTTTCTCCCTGTCTAACTTTACGTGTCTCTCATTCTCGGGTTTGTTGTGTCAGACGGTGGGCAAACGTTTGCATGAGTATTTTTGTAATACTAATAGCATGCGCCATACTGTGAGATGGCTGTGTTTCTCTCATTATGGTTACTGCAGCTCAAAGTGAACAGAGGTAGGTCTTATATAAGGCCACATGTATGGGTGATAGAACATAGAATAACAGGCACACAGTGGGACTATTTTCTTTTTCACACTAATTGTTTTCAGTAAATCTTTCTTGTTTTAACGCAGTATGTCACACTAAAGTAAAATGTTTTATGTTGTTGTCATATTTGTGTACATGTGTATAATGATGCACATGTACACCAGAGACAGTTACGAAAGGGCTGATTATTTGGACCACACAGTGAAATATGAAAACTGCTGTCAAACAGCTGTGTATTGTGTTGCACAGTACTCAATTTTTCTGGCTGTTACTACTGCATTCTGTTTGCCTCCCATACCAGCGGTCTCTTTCTCAATTTACTCTTCACTAAAGTGTGTGTTTGGTGTCCCGACCTGTGTGTTTATTCCAGGGCATGCATGGGCATGCGCTTACCTTGAGCGAGTGTGATGGCGTATTGATCGAGCCCAACTGAAGTGGCGGGCCCTCAGGTGCAGTCAATCAAAACAATGGGGAACCTATCATGGGACTGCTGCATTTCACAGGAGCCATCTGATTGGCTATTACCAAGAAGCAGATTGCCATGATGACGAACAAGATCCTAACTGAGGCTATGCCTTCATCAATGATGGGATGGAACCGGTGCTATTTCATTGTTATTGAGAGCTATTGACAGCATTAGACCAGAGAAGATTACGGCATCTATACCCCAAGGAGAAGGAGACGGGTGAGGGAGGAAAGAGATGGAAAACCATGATAGAAAAAAGGAGAATGATAGAAAAAAAAAAGAAGCAGAGGGAATGGGCTGGGGACGATGAGGGAATAAAAGAACAAAATTGAATACAGAGAGAAGAGATTGGAAAGTGTTTCTGCAGAAAGAGAGATACAGAGCAGGATAGAGATGGAAAGACAGAAGTGCAGTGGTGAAGTACATTTACTCAAGTGCTGTACTCAGGTTTTATATTAGCTTATACTGTTGCTGCACTACATTTCAGGGGGAAATATTGTAGTTTTCACTCCAACACATTTATTTGACAGCATCTAGTTGTAGCCAAGTAAGATTATCCTACAAAGTATATGATCAACTATATAAAATACGAATCTTTGTTATAAAGCAAGCGCCCAACATTGTATTGAGTGATTAAAATTTGCTCCACCTTGACTAGCTACAACACTGAAATACTGATTATATTACAGTAATTTGTCAATAATAATAATCCAACATTGTAGATAGTAGAATTATCCCCTAATATAATGGAGATAGTTCTATCATTGTCATGCTGCCCCATCATTACTTCAGCAGTTAAACCCTTTTCATCACAGTGCCTATTGCATTATCACTAATGACAGATTTCGTTCTCATCACTCTGTATTTGGATGCACTTCCTTACTGACAAGAAGGGATAATCATCTCATGACATTCATCTCTGAAGCTCCACTGCTAAAGCTTCCAACAGTCCACTAACTACATAACCTACATACATACATACTCTTATTGCTACTCTCATTATTTAGAAGGCAGTACTTTTTTTTTTTTAATTGTGGCGTTGTAATTTAATTAAGCCAAGGAACTGACCATGTGTTCCACCACTGCAGGAGAATGAAAGGAAAATGTGTAGCTATAAAGTAGTAGAGTAAGTTGGAGGGAGTCAGGGAAACAGATTCAGTCAAAGAGAGAGAGAGAGAAAATAGTGTGATACTATTGCCGTGTTTAATCTGCAGGGCTGTGTGTCTGGGTGCTGTACATGCTCTGTTGCTGTAGCACTACATGGCTGAGTCCCTGTAGCAGTCGGGCATCAGTCTGCAGGGAGCTGGAGCAGCAAGAGGGACGAGCGGAGCCAGACTAGTCTGAGCTGTACAGAAAACACTGCTTCTAGCCCCCCTTGCTCGCTTTCATTCTGCACCCTGCTGTAAGTCACCCTGCATACTGGCACCACTGAGAAATACACAAAAGTGAAAATACATAAATATCCTAACTTGCTGTGCGTGCGTGTGTGTAGAAAAGAGAGAGAGGCCGAGAGAGAGAACGGAGAGTGAGAGAGGGGACATTCATCCCAGTTGGAGATTTAGCTGTTTGGTGCATGCATTCATCTTAGTGTGTGCATGAAGGCATATGCATATATGTGTGTTTGCTGTTTTCTTGGTGTGTTTGTACTGGAGACTTGGCGGCCTGCTTTTAGTGTCTGCAGAGCCTATTATGAAAGAGAAAACCGTAAAATCAGAGATCTTAATTATCTGTGGTAGGCAAGGGATAGGAAGCAAAAGGAGGGCCAGAGTGGGAGGGAAGGAAGGGGGAGATATGGAGAAAATCAGAAAACGAGGGAATGCTATCTCTTCACACCCCCGGGCAGACAAGGAGAGGATGTACGGAGACTAAGGCAGAGGAAGCAGGATGAGCGATAACAGGGGAGGAGTGGAAGAATAGAGGGATGCGGAGAAAGACAAAAAGAAATCAGATGGAGAAAAGCAGCTTGAGGGGGGATGAGGAGAAGGAGAAGAGAAGGGTGTGGGGGGGGGGGCTGGCAAATCATTTGTTTTTCCCCTTCTGCCTTATTGTATGACACAACAAAATCTGACAGTTATCATAATGGAAGGATGAATCATTCCCATAATTGAATTTGCGAGTGGAACGGCTTCAGTGGCTATGGATTTAAGAAGACTGTACCGCCAACCATTATGGGACAGACGTCTTATTTTGCTAATTCTTCTCACAATTAATAGTCATTGTTAACTAGAGAGGGCCTGCTGCGGACATCTGGGCTGCTGTCGCTGAATGAGCACTGGGAGTCAGGATATTTCATAGCATTCGTTGACCCCTAGACTATATAGATGAGCTGGGAGGTCGCTTTGGTGTGTGTGTACAAGGAGTGTCAGTGGGAGTGGAAAAATACCAAGGGCCTTTCACCTCTTTTGGCTTGTGGTAGGATTAAGTGTTTAGTACATTGTGTCTTCATCTTATATCAAAGCAGCAGCACATGTTCTTGGTCGCATTGACTCAGCATTTTCACTTTGCACCCATTCACACTTTCTCCCTCTCCTCTCCTCTTACATGTACCTTTCTAATCTTACCATCTCTGCCTTTCTCCTCTGTTTCAACTTTGTCCTCCCCTCTATACCCTCGTATCTCTGTTCCTCCTCTCCCTTTTGTTTCATTATTTCAATTTTTTGTGGATTTTTACTTTCACCTTTTCTTCTTATTGCCTCTCTTGATTTTTGGTGATACAGGCTTTTGAGAATTTTGATTTGAGGCATGCTAGAGTTTAAGGTGAGGTTCAACATTTTGAGCAAATATAATTTATTCATGTGACGTTGTTCTACCAGGAAGCTGGTACATACATCTAAGATTTTTGAAAATTTTTACTCGAATGCAGAATGTTGGGTAAAAGATTACATTAGATTGGTCATACGACATAGGAAAAAAAACATTCAAAATGCAAACTAAACCTTCTATAGAGCGTGGACACAATAACACAAACAGCTATAGTAAATAATGCAATTCAATACAACAATAGTCTCATAAACACAACCTTGTGAAGTTCATAGTGTTGAATGTTTGTTTCTGAGAAGAGTTCCTCTCACTCTAGTAACTGGAAAAAATAAAACTAACATCTGACGATGCGTTGCAATCTGATACAGCAACATCACAATCTGCAGCCTCAAAAACTGGCTGCATCTACAGCTCTCAAACCAAAAGGTATTACCAGACAGAACATTAATACTCAATGATTCTGTAAAATCCCACACTGCATCCAATGCAAGATTTTATTAAAATAATGTCTTTCTACATAGTTAAAGTAAGGCAACTAAAAACTTTGGTTTAAGTTTAGGGAAAGATTATGATTACAGTTTTTAAACTGCATTGGTACCTGTATGACCATTGGCACTCACCATAAATCAAGTGTCACAGAATTGTTCAATATGACCATAATTCCAATGGATACTAGCCTGCTCAGACGGAGTTTTAAAAAATGCAACTTTAAAAGCAGTGATGAAACGATTTGTCAATTGATAGACAGTCAATGAACAATTCGACGATCGAGTAAATATTTGAATCATTTTATGAAGCAAAATTGCCAAACATTTGCAACTCAAATGCAAGATTTTAGTTTTTTTCTGTTTAATATGATTTTAAATTGAAACTCTTTGGGTTTTGCTTGATGGTTGAATAAAACATATTATTGATGATATCACCTTGGGCCCTGGGAAAGTGTGATTTTAAGTACATGACAATTTGTAGAATAAGGGGAAAAAATTTCAGACAAAAGATCCAACTGGGATCAAAACGCTGTCTACCTAAATAAATAAATAAATGTGTTTTTTGGTGTCAGTGCCCAGGCGTTTCATCTATGCTGATTTTCATTAGCCTGGTGCCTACGTGTGATGTGTACATTCTGTAACTATGCTCTTTCTAATTTGTAGAATGAACAATTAATCATAAATGATAATCCACAGATGAATCTGGAAGGAAAATAATCATCAGTTGCAGCCCTAATTTTAAGCTTCATGATATTTATGACAGGGCTGTTATTAGACTTTAAAGGTGTTCACATTATTGTGTCCAATCCAAGTAACTCCAGTCTCCAGCTTTCTGTCTTGCTGTTCCCACAAGACCCCACTCCCACCCACTTCCTATATGTTTTCACCATGTCCCCCCTCCGCAGGGCTCCACACACTTTGATTTGTCATTTTCACCTCACCTCTCTCTCTCTTTCTCTCTCTCTCCAGCCTCCCCAACCTCTTTATCTCTTCTCACTCAGCCTCTATCTATTTTGTCTTTTTTCCTCAGGAAAACTCTATACCCCTGTCTCTTTATACTGACCTCTCTCTTCTCTCTCTCTATCTTAGCTCTCACACGTCTCCTCAATCTCAACAGTGCACTTTCTCTGTAACAGTCCCCCCGTCCCCCTCTCTCTCTCTCCCTCTCCCTCTCTCTCTCCTTCTCTCTCTGTTCATTGGACATGGATAAATTCTTCCCAGTGTTTTCCTTGACAAAGAGGCCCTCAGTCAGTGACACCACCTGCTTGGGGAACTACCGTGCTCCTGTGACACTGTCACATCCAAGTATGTCACGCACAAACATACACACACAATCACACAAGCATCTACTAGCTGCACACACATACACCAACTCTTGAGAAAAGGTTCAAAGAACATTGTGTGTCTGTTTGCTTTTGCGTAAGAGCGTGTCTTTTTGTTTTCTGTATGTTGATGCATGTCTGCGTGTTATTTGTTTTTCTGGCCAGCAGTGAGTTTGCATTTCAGCCTTCCTGGAAGCATATGTACCCCCCACTGATCAGATCAGTGAGGGGGGGATTGAAGCTCAGAGAACAGCTTCCCCCAGGGGCTGTTTAAAAAAGATGTGCTGTTCCATGTCACTAGCTGTCGACGCGGGTCCCACTTGTTGCAGCTGTGGTTTATGTAATCACAGCAGTTTAATCACAATTAGGAAGCTCTCCTTGAACTCACTCGCCCCCTGGCTTGTTTGGAGAGCCAAAATTTGCATTCAGAACAAAGCCTTGGAAATATAGGACTGATATTATTACAAATGGCGCCGCAACGAGAACAATGTCTGAGTGAGAATAAAGCACTGTCAATTTAAATCAGTGTTAAAACTATCATGTGGATGTCACAGCGGATATGAAATGTTTTCACTTTCATCCTACATGGCTGATAAGGGTTTAGTTATAGGATTTAATATAACAGTATTGGTACATACTTTTGTGTGGACTGATTCCCCTGTGTTTTTAATTCTTACAAACTGTTACAATTTCTGCTCCTTTTTTGTAGATGTCTTTTCCCAACTACTTCTGCTACACAGCTGGCCATCCGAGGAGGAGGGATGTCTTTTTGAATTGCCTCTCCTGAGGCTTCTTTCTTTTTTCTTTTTTCCTTTTTTTTGGGTATATGCTAAAAAGGTTTTTGTGTCTGTGGGAATAACATTTTCTTCGCAGAGAGCTAAGCACCAATTGTGTGAGCCTGTTACGCCCATTGAGATGTTTTAATGCTACATGGGTCTTCATAAATAAATTTGACTTGATCTGACTTGACTTGAATCGATGCAGTGGCATCAGGACCTCATAGCAACACAAAGATCTTCTATAAGTTTCAGCTGGCTACTGATGCAGATAAACTGTGTTACATCATGAAAGCACTTCAGAGTCAGAAGTTTAGTTTGTTCAATCAGTCAGATCACAAAGGCTGCGCAACACAGACGTTTGTGAATCACCAGAAGCTGGTGAGGGAACATTGCTTTAAAATAACAAGATATTTACAGTGAACATGGAATAGAAAACGGAAACAACACTGATACATGCAGTGAGATGGACAAAGGTAGAATGTTTGCCTTCGCAAAGCCAAAGCTCTGTGATGAACCGATGAACCGACTCCACACAGCTCTCCCACTTAAACACCCACACGCCAAACACACACACAGCAGATACATTGAGATGTACACAAACATATCCAACATATTCACCTTCATGCACACACACAAACACACACACACACACACACACACGTACACACACACACAGGTTGTGGATTAAATGACTCAGATGGCATTTGCTCTCTCTGTCTCTCTCTCTCCCTCTCTCCTCTCTCCTCTCTCTCTCTCTCTCTATCATTGTCAGGTTTTGCTGCCGTGGCAACAGAGTTGAGGATGAGAGGAGGGTGGAGTGGGAGTGGGGAGGAGTGTGAGGGAGATGGAGAGAGAGAAGAGAGGGAGCTGGTGATGGAACAGGTAAATGAGAGATCGGGGAGTCAGAGCCCACTGGTCATGTGAGGCGGGGCTTCGTCGCTGCTGCAGTGTGTGTTTCTGATTGTGCTCTAGTAGTGAGAGGCAGAAACAGAAAGAATGTGGTTTTGGTACGTGACTGGGAACAAGTGTGCCCGCTGCGCCTGACTCGCGCGTGTGTACTGCATTACTAGGACATGTTGCGTGTTCACTCAGATTGTTGTATAATTCTGTCACCCACGACTACATCTAAAATTGGTCATCTGAGATCAGGACGAGCCATTACACTTTCAGCACTTAAAGAGAGCGACCAGGAGAAGAGAGAAGCCCCAAAAAAACATGAAAATAAAGGGGCAACTGAATGCTGTGAAAGTGCTCTTGTGTTCCAAGTTTACATGTAGGGTCTCTGGTTCGTGTTTTCGTCTGCACTAATTTGCTCTGCAGAAAGCAGCATGCTCAAATTTGGTTTGTTTTCAGCTGCCTGGGGCAAGAGACAAATTCTCTCCAACTGCACTTCTCAGACTCAGTTCAACATCTGAAAAGGATTCGGTTACATCCATGCAAAGTAACTATGCAAAGACCAAAATATGTAGGGCAAGCCACTGTTCTCATCAAGCAGATGAAGAATCATGCTCTCTTGTAGTGTTAAATTGTAGAGTATTAATGTAGAAATCCAGGGTCAAAATCCTGTTAAAAAACAAATCTTTCATTATGTTTCTTCAGAGGAGACAGCTCCTTCCTTTATGACATTTCACAAAGCGATCTGTGGGAATTTTTTTCTCTGCTCAAGGAGAGCGTGCCTGGATGTGTAATAAATGAACAAGACCTGAATTATCTTTAAGTTAGATGAAGTGTATTTTTATGATTGCTGAAGGTATTATGAAAGGCTTTCAGGGAATCAATAGGACAATATAAAAACACCATTATGAGTTTCCGGTAAATGGCTTTCTGTGAACAGACATTTAACTTGATCATTGAAATCATCAGACAAGGTAATGATTTCAAATTAACAACAGCATAGGAACAGTGTTTTATTAGTAATTGCCATTTGTAAGTACTTGCTGGCCAGTTCTAAATCCTGGCTGAATCATGAAAGACTTCCTCACATAACCACTTGTTTCTTCATCTGTTATTGTAAAATATTTAAAAGTTAAGTAGATGCCAGGCAGTGGATGAAAAAATAATTTAATCTAATGAATACAAATCTAGTAATTATCTTGTTTACTTCATGTTTCTGCATCTGACATTGTTTTCAGGTTGTGTTGACGATTGTGCCTCTGGATAAATGCATGAAAAATACATTCTACTTTTGATGCTGCTGCTAAAATAGATGAGAATTTTGCATTAGTGCCAGATGGTGAATATAAGCCATGAATAATGCCATGCGACTTGAGACAGCGCCAATCTGTGTTGACTCAGTGACAATCTGAAGTCAGTGTCTTAATAAATAATACTGAGTCTGGCCATCATGTTACTATTGCAGGAAAGTCTGACTGTCACCCAAAAACTAATTCTAAATACGGCAACTACAAATAAATGACTAAATGCTTGAAATAACACAAACAATTCAAGGTAACTATTTCTTATACCTGAATGTGCAGGTGAATAGACAAAGGAACAAAAACTGCGATGAACAGGTGCACTCCTGGTGGCTGTGTTGGATTACATAATTGATCAAATTATTTATGAGCAATTTCATTAAAACAGACAAAAAATCACAGCATCATCCATATTGAAAAGGTCACCAAAGAGATAGGATAACACAATGAAGCCCTGAGGGATTTTTTTTCATTCTGTCTCATGTTGAAAACAAAATGGGCATGAATATAGCTCGTGACCTTGGTCGATGTCACTCCCGCTCTTCCATGTTGTCTTTCATTCTGCAATATCCAGCACATTGGAAATGCCAGGAAAATAATTTTTAATGAAGTCCTTTGCCAGATTGTGGAGTTGCTCAAATGCAAAGAAAATGCCACGTTGCTGGAGGAGTCAACGAATAGAAAATAAAGACTTATTAATAAAGACAAATTATTCCATCAGTTTTACTCTGTTTTTCAACGTTACTGTCTAAGCCTACTGATCATATTAAATTCAATATTTGTACTTAAATACTGTCCATGAAAAACTGCTCTCATCCAATCCATATTTTATTATACCAATCCTACGGCTGTGCATACTGTATTTTCTATCACGGCTGCTTGTTTCAGATTATAATTATACATTATGCTTTAAAAGTTTAATTTATTGGTATTTATGTTATGCAAACTGCCTGGAGACACACTCCAAATCCTGACTGATGTTAGCCTTGCTGAGCTATTCAACCGGTTGCCATACATATTAATCAGATCAAATTAGTCATATAATTACATTTTTAGATTTGTGGTCTAACCAGGGGCTAAGGGTCGATATTTATCAGAATTTTACTCCCCTAAAAATTATTTCATAGTTTGCCTGAATATGTTGCGTGTCTCCTCAAGATGTGGTACAATTCTGTCACCCATGAATGAGTTTAAAATTGGTCAGCTCCGCTCAAGACGAGACATCACACTATTAGACCTGATAGGGAGTGACTGAAGAGGGGAGAGGGGACGGGCAGCGACATTCAGCGAAATACAGAAATATGGAGTGGCTGGGCACTTTCAAAACACGGCTGTGCATCAGTTTTGCATTAAAAGCTTTTTATTTGTGTATCCATCTGTGCTAAATGCATTGCCAACAACAGCATTCTCGAATTGTTTTCAGATGCCCCAGGCAAAAGGCATTTTCTCCTTTCCTGTACCTCTCAGTCCCTGTTGACAAACAAAAAAGGACATCATGAATGAAGCAGCAGTGAGGACTCTTTGAGGAACCAACTACCTAGTATGATTAATGAACACACGTTTTGCTGCAGTGATGCTTTTTACTATTGTTGATGAGCACATCACATTTCTTCATTGTGATGCGACAGATGTGCAACCTTCACCCTGTCCAAAATATGTAAATTAGACATTTTTTTACAACCTGCAGCACATTGCTACACTGGGTATTGTTTACATTAATTAATACACATACAAGAAAGGAATTAAAAGAATACAAATTGATAAAGTAATACTATTTTGATAAAGACTTTGCTTAGCTACCAACAGTAATTAGGAAAATTGGATTTAGAATCAAAAATGCATAGAGCAAATACAACTACCTTCTGTCAACAATTAAGCATGAATGATGGTAAAATGATGCTAAAAGACAGTGTTTTGTTGTGTGAAAATCCGTATATGAATCCGGCATACAAGATGAGTGCATTATCGGTGTTTTTAGCTGCTGAGATTATGTTTTTAAGAAGTAAACTTGTAACTTCAACATGTGTTTCATTTTAACACGGGTATGATGGGATCCAGTCCAAGGTCAGCGTCAGAGCACTGGAGGCCAGAGGTCTGAAGCATAACAACAGCTCAGATGATCAAAAACATTGCATCTGACAAATGATGAATAATTTCTTGCCATTTGGGCCTCAATTCTATCTGTAAGTCAATTTTTAATGTCCCTCACCAGTAGGACAGATTGGCTGTTCAACCGTCTCCACAAAGCATGTTTCAGCTGAGCAGGAAAGTAGCCTCACTGAAGAAGAGCCATTGAAATATCAAAAGAAATATAGTACCATATTGCTTATTTGGGCCACTGTTAGGCTGTTTGCGCATGTTTCAGCATCTGTGTCTCCATAATCAGAGTGTAACCTTCACAAGGTCAATTACATGATTCAATTTGTCATTCAGCGGTCAAACACCGCTGCACTACATTCAGTTCTGTTTTGTCATGCTAAATTGTTGGTTATCCCTCTGCCGGTTCTATGCTAATAGATGGTAGCATATGCTAAAAGCAATGTCTGTTAGAATATTGATGCAACAGCACAATATTTAATGCTGGATTAGCAGTTGTTTGTTCCATTGTTCAGTAAATCAGTACCACGCACTGGTGAATAAATGCATAATACATCTAGTTAGCCCATGGTACATTAGCCTTCGAAAGTTCCACGACTTACTACAGAATTATGAATATCCACATCCATTTTTTATACAGCTTACTACTAGCATCTCAAATTAGAATAACTCATTCACGTTACTTGATCTAGGTCAGGTTTAACTTAATTATGTATGAGAAATGTAGTCTATGTGTATTCAGTTGCTTATTTATCTGAATTACTATTTGTCGTGTACAATCACCGTTTTCATGCCTAACAGCTGTTTTTTTTAACTTTTGAATACAAATTGAATGTTGCTATAATATGTAGCCACACAGTGTGATTTCATGTGTATAAGCATGTATTTATGTACGTGCATGTGTACGTGCTCTACATAATGACAGCGGGAATGATGATAACACTTATGTGTGCTTTGTTCGTCATACACTCTCTATTGTACTGCTGTTTATAGAAATCACATAATTAGGCTGTTGGACTGCTGCAAATATACCGGAATTAAGTTTATATATGTACAGAATTTGTACTAGTATCCGGCATGAAGCAATTGTCACAGGCTCTCTCTATTAGATCAGCACAATGAAACAAAAGCTATTCCACTGTCAAATGAGCTGCTGCATAAAGCTCTGCAATCATTATGACACTGTCCAAAAAGTGCCTAAGAGAAGAGAAACCAACTCTCTGTTTCCATAATAATCCATAAAAGAGTGGACACAAAAAGCTACAAAACGGTGTTATGGGTGATGGAAAAGAGATAGTTTTAATTGAATTGCCCATATTAGCATTTTAACTGCAATGTATGCCTTACAGTGTGTTTTTGGCCATGCTGCAGTGGTGATTATTGAGGAGCATGGTTCAGGATTTGGCAACAACAAAGCACACTGTGTTTCTGAAACAGCGCCTTTGATTTTCTGCACGTCTGAGATAAATGTAAAACAAGAAAGTATGATGGCAAGGAGACTAGTGACTGTAGTTCCTGAATTTACTCATCCGTTTTATTGCCAGTGTTTTCACATGGTGCGTCCGGTCAAAAATGAGTTCCCCGAGGAAGAAATGAGGTGTGATTTGAAAGTTGCCCTATATTTGGCTCAGTTGCTTTCAAATGCAGCCTGTCAACTTGCATTGCGTGCTGCAGCACCTCTCACTCAGCCTGCCTCCCCGGCGGCCATCCGCTTGGTCAGGTGAGTTATTGCCACGACTGTTGCTTAAAGCCCCCCCACCACCACACACACATTCAGACACACACACACACACACACACACACACACACACACACACACACACACACACACACACACACCCCAAGTCATCCATTACTGTGCTTGTCAGCCAAGCGTGCAATCAATACTCCCCCTCTGACAGCATGCACACATGTGATGGAAAGCAAAAAAGGGAGGAGAGGAGGACAGCAAGGGTAAAGAAGCGATGTTGTAGGGTGAGGAGGGAGGAGAGGTACAGAAAGGCTGGGGAGGCAGGAAGTGTTAGTGATGGGGAGTATAGGGCTCAGGGGCAGTGGGTGAGGGAACAGGGGAAAAAAGAGAGATGACAAGAAAAATGTCCAGAGACCGGAGACAAACAACAGAGAGCAGTAATATATAACAAAACACAGAGATAGAGTGAGTGTGGGAGTAGGAGATGGAGGACAGAGATGAGGAGTGGCAGAGGCAGAGGCAGAGGAGAAATGGAAAATAAAGGGAAAAAAGAGAAAATGTGTATCAGAGAGAGAAAAATGGAGAGAGGTTGTGGGTGGATGAGGAGAATGCTATATATAACAGCAGAGGTTCAGGAATAGATCAGAGTGATTGTGTTTTGTGATTACCTAACACTCACATCTGCAAACAGTAGCAGCCACCAGCTGACATCAAAGATCACACACACACACACACACACACACACACACACACACACACACACACACACACACACACACACACACAAATACCCTACATAAATACACACACACACACACACACACACACTCATTGACACATACACGCAGGAATACACTCCGCAAAGTAATGCTGGCACACGCAGGCCAACAAACCTCATCTTCATGCTAAACTGAACTAACTCTCCACTAAAGGGCTTCTGTCGTCTGGCCCGGATTGATAACGGAAGCAAACACTACCCACTCACAAACAAACACACTCAGATGCAAACACACTCCCGCTGTGCTATAAACACATCTCATATACATAAAAAGACTCATAATCGCATATAAACACACAGACATGGCTGTATTGTAAACACTCCATCCAAGTGGCCATGCTACTCTCCTGCCACAAACATGCAGACATAAAACACACACAATAAGCTACGGCAAGGCCCTTAGTTGTTCTTTTTCTTGCCATGCAAGAATTCTAACCCTCTCTACTATGGTTTTAGAGGAGGGGTACCAAGAACGGTTTAACATGAAAACCAATATCCAAGTATTACCAGGTATTTTGGTCAAAATCTACTCAATTTTTCCGGGTAAAAGGGACTGTGGGAACCCAGTCTTCTCAGTATGTGTGTTTGTTTGTCTGTGCACACCTGTATGTTTACACACTGACGATGCTCATATGTAACTAAACAAAGATTCTGTCTCCAAACTTCATTAATGCTACCATGCAAAGTCAAACCTTGAGATGGCGTTATTATGGTAATACAACTGGATCAATTCCTGCAGCAGTTTTGTCCCACTTTTTGCGTTAAAATGGCAGATTACAGTTCAGCTGTGTTGTAAAATATTTTTTAAAATAAGTGTGAAGGAAACAGAGTGCGTTTGTATAACAGGCGGCTTAATCAGACATGCAGGCCTCCATGCTTAAATCAAAGATATTCAACAGGTGGAACGTTGAGTGCAGAAGACAGCAGCAATATTACAACTAAATGTCCAAGAACAATGCTTCAATATTTTAGACAACTAAAACTACATCCCAAAGTGGCTGCACTGCACAGAGTAAAAAGCTTAGGTCAGCACTATAAAATTTGTTGTACACTCCCATGGTCCCATAATTGAACATATTAAAACTGGAGGCTATCTTGAAACACATAGAATCAAATGATACTGCATAGTTGGACAGTGTTTTTTCCACTGCAAAGACGCTGTAAGTTTAGAAGGAATTGATTTCCAACGAAAAATATTACCACATATTCTAATAAATATGAAAGAATACAATAATAGATTAGAAAACATTTTATGAATAATTATCTGTAGTTCTGTGGTTAAAATCTCACTTAAATCAGTAAAGTGATATACTCCCAGAACGACATAATTTAAAAATCAAGGGAAAACATTCAACCCTAGTACCAGAGAGTGTGCAGATGTGCGAAGTTTCCTTCAGCTTCTGGAAGACCTTTTCCCAGTTGACCCGTCCTCCGCTAGCTACTCCTCCTCCTTTGATTCCTAGCGATTGGGGAAATTAAATAGGTTCTGCATGTGTGTGTATACTCGCTTGTGTGTATACGAGCCTATACTGTATGTCGATGTGTGCGCCTGTGTGTGAGTATGTACAGTAGTGTGTATGTGCTCTAGAAACCTCTGCACAGAATAGCCTGGTCTGTTTCCTCCCAGTCTGAGACGGTGAGAGAAAAGGCTGAGGGCTCAAAGGGAATACTACAGTCAGGGCACAGGAGGAGCCTCTCTCCTCTCTACTTAAACGCCAAATTACTAACAAAAGCCAACTATCACTTTGTGTCTCCTTACCAAGCTGTGGAGTCCAAAAATATCTGACTGTGTAGATAGGTATGGAGCTGCTCCAGTTTCACACCTGCATAGAGCAGGCGGTGAGCTGCATGCAGCCAAGGTGATCCCTGCCAGCCATTTTGCCCCTGCATTTAGTATTCACTTTCCAGGCGATCAAACCCCAGCCAGGAGGTGGATAGAGCATGTGTGTGAGTTTGAGTATTAACGTGCTCCCACACACTGAAAGTGTGTGAAAGTGCACGCGCACTACAAACACATGGAGCTGCAGACGTACCTTTAACACCCTCACAGACCCACACATAACAAAAGTGTGTGTGCTCATGTGTGAGGATGAGCGTAAATTCATAAATTAATGAATTTGCAAACACGTCGCATCGTGCAGCGGGGCTGATTAGGAACACAGGGATTGAGCTAGAATAGAACAGGGGCCAGCAGACCACGTTCCTTGTACACAGCCAGTGGAGCAAACCTGGATGCGCACAGCTTCCTGCTGGGGAAGGATAAGGTAGAAAAGGGGAACATAGGAAGTCATGAGAAGGGAAAGAACAAAGGAAGCAGTAAAAATGGGTGAAGCGGGGAGAAGGAGGATGAGCGGAAGAAGCGGTTTTGGGGAGAAAAGACGAAACGGTGCAGTAACAGGATGAGCAGAAGAGAGGAGGAGGGAAAAGGAGTGATAAGGGGCAAAGTGAGTAGAAAGAGAAACCAAGAGGGGGATGAAAAGTGTTTTGTTTTGGTGGTGGAGGAGGAGAAGAAGGAGGAGAAAACAGAGGAAACACGGATAGACATCAAGGAAAGGAGCTGAGCAGCAGTGCCCTGGCAGCGTACGGTGGAGGCAGGCAAGATGGCTGCAGGGGACAGAGCACCCGGCCAAATATGGTCATCAGGACCCAGCTCTGTCCTACTTTCTTTAATGGGCTAAACCAGAGCCTGGATGATGCAGGAAGAACAATATATGGTCAGCGGACAGCAGCATCGGCTCCTGTCTCTCTGATGTGTCTTGCTGGAGTGAGTGATGCAGGACTTGGGCCTAATATACAAACAAACCCCTACAGCATGCTTACACATAGACTACTCGCACAAATACACACTCATCTCTCTAATTCCCTTTCTTTCATTGTGAGCTAGTTGACATGCCGACCCCATCTAGAAAAAAACAATGAGGGATGCTTCTGGACTGTGTGAGGGTGAATAAACAGGTTGTGAACACATTGTACCTGTCCATCTGTGTTTGTGCCTGAATGTGTGCCCTTCTCTGACCACATTCGTGTGCCTGCTTGCTTACATGCATCTGTGTCACCCCACCCGGGGCCCCAGTGAGCTGTGTGAACTCTCATCAATCTATGAAAGCTACCCTCAGGTTTCGCGCCTGGCTATAGTGTAATAGACTGGAGACATGCATCATACACACACCATGTGGCCAGGTCAACAACTTTCAGCTGCAACATCTGTACACATGGGCAGCAATTATGAATGTACAAATACGGATCGACCAAGGGCATCGCTGCAAGTGGCTCACCTCTTGTTATTGTTTTTGTCCTCTCTACCTTGTACACAGCTTCAAAAGAGAAGGCATCGCCCTCAGATAAAGGTACAAATGTATTTATGTTGTGTGCATATTATTCATAATTTGAATTAATCTAACTCCTAATGAGATTCTTCTGTCCAAAGTGTTTTTCTTGGCAATGTTATCCACCCCAGAATGCAAGGACAAACAGACACTCACTGATCACAAAGCCGTTGTCATGGCCATGAGATGAACCGTTGCAAGCTGTAAAACACTGCTACTGATTCATCTCATCTATTTCAGTTGTCCTGCGCAGGTCTTGTTGCTATGTGAGTTGCTATGATTGACCAGTGGGTTTCACATCTATACGCACAGCAAATTATATTCCTGCCTGAATTAAGCCATTATATGAGAAGCATTGCTTCAAGAAAGGGTTCTCTTTCATTATGGCTTCTGTGTCACGAGCTGCAGAAACAATTACATTCCTGCAGCTTTAGAAACAATTTAAACAACTCAGCTACTGTACAGTAAAGCCAGTCATGCGGCAAGAAATGCCTTCAAAGAATAGGGCTGCTGGGTGAGATGGCTCTAAATGTGACAAAGTGAAGTCCCTGTACACTGCTCCATATACAGACTCATAAAGGGAGGTGTCACTTTCACTATCATTGAAGTGAATAAACCTTAAATTATCCCATCACAAGCGCCTACAGGCTAAAACAACAACAGCTGACAAACTATATACAAGCTGTTGGGGCAGCCAGGAAGGTAGCATACCAACGAGATGCTGTATACAGAATGTTTGTGAAAGCCCACACGCACATGTACCCATTATCTTTAAAAAAAATATGTGCAGCAACACCACATTTTCAAATGCTTTCCTTCGACCCAGGAAATATTTTCAACGACTCTGGGAATTGTTGGAATGTTCAAATGTCACTTGTGGTGTTCTGCAAGGCACTGTCTTCTTCATCAGCCGCTCATATGGTGCGTGTTTGAAACGGGCCCCAGTGTGAAGCTCAGTTCCTGCTCTTCCTGACAGCTACACTCACAACGAGGCCTGTTGGCATTAAAGTATTGGTTAAAATTCAGCTACAATGCTGCTTAACAACTCCACTGTGGCTGCTAAGCCCAGTATTAAAGCATAGTTAGCATGCCAAAATAGTTCTCTGCATGCTACCTTAGACAGGCATGCTTTCATTCAGAGTCCCACTGAGCAGGGAAAATTGGAGACTTCCTGAAAACAAAAAATGCCAATTCCAAGTAACTAATTACATGTCCAGTGTATCCTGGCAACTGCTTTATAATTCTGTACACACAAAAAAAGTTGATGATTTTATCCATTAAAAATCTAACTGGTCATGAAGGAATGTGTCAATCTTAAGTGAGTATATGGCAACTTCAGTTGAATTTAAGTGCTGTGGTAAAGAGTCTGCCTCAGGATGGATGAGGTTAGAGAAAGGAAAAATGGGATAGTGAGTGAGGAAGACAGCCCTCTGTTCCTGTCAGGTGAGCTGACACACACTCACAGTTTCTGACAGTGCTTCATTATGAGTTTGCCTAACATGGACACTCACCAACGGCCATTGGGAGAACTGACAGAGCAGGAAGCATGTGCACACACGTGAGAGCATGTGTGGGTCCGGTATTTGTCTGCGCTTGCAGAATGCCTAATAAAGAGTACATTAGAAATGCAACTGTGTGTGTATTTGAACAAATTTAAATATTTGTGTGTTTTTGAAGCTATGTGCATCGCTGTCAGTGTTCACAATACAGCCAGCAGTGCGCTGATGGCTGAGCTGCGTGGATGACACCTCCTGTTGACAGTGGGCTCAGAGCGAGGACGCTAGTCATAACATAACAGCAGGAAGGTGGGAGGACATTACCTCCAAGCACACACACACATATACAGTGACACACTATGACACAGTGTTAAAGTCATATCAAGGTCCTTATTTAGATTGGCTATCATCTCTGACCTCTCTCTCCATCCTCATTAGTCGGACTAGACAGCCTCTGCAGGACTGAAGCTGCCGCAGGCCCACACACAAGATGTCACATTGCTTCATCAGTGGTACAGTAACTAATGCGTGCAGCCCATAGGTTTCATCCTGCTCGTGGATGTGTTGTTTTGCCATAATTGACTGTTTGATTGATACGCGGTCTGGTTCTTGTGATGGCCTTTTTGCTTAGCTGGACCCAGGTTCCAAATAAACTCGTCAACATTTATCTCTAAAAAATATTTAGCAGCTTTTTCTCAGGATGTAGGTGAGGTGGGTTGTACAAGATCTTTTGACAGATTTGAAACAGACTACAGTAAGTGTTATACAGCATCAGGGCTGTGAAATTTGAAGACCTCCGTCCACCGTCATTAGAGAAATAGTTCGAGGTGTAGAATGACTGCAAAGGAGGTCATAACATGAAGTATGGCAATGCTCCAGTATTGTCGAGAGAGCCAGAGATGGGTTCAAATCAGGCCTGTCACATTCCTCTCTCTTCATATTTGAGCTTCAATGTACCGTCCAAAAAAAAAAAACCTAATAAAATGCCAAAGTCAAGTCTACTGCTCACTATTTTAAATGTCAGATGTCAAGATGTCAAATGCCTCTCAACTATGACCTTAAAAATCAAAATGAAAATTGAAATAAGCATTATCTAAGGACATCATCTGGCTTTATCTAAGGGCCCCAGCCAGCCTGCCTAACCTTTAATTATTAAAGTTAGCATGGGCAACAGGAAAAAATGGCAAAAATCTTAGATCTGTACCTTGGTAGATTTTGCCCTCCTTTACCTGGAGGACAAAACCTTTCGTTATCACTTTCTTTCTTCAGTCTTTGTTCCTAATTCCATTTCTCTTTCTGTTTTTTACTTCTCCTCCCCCGTTCTCCGCATGTCTCAAGTCAATTCGGTTCAGTTCAAAGGGTCTTTATTAGCATGACCAGCCCTGTGGCGAAGTGCCAGCTCAGTGAGAGGGAACACTATGATGGAACATCAGCAAACCACAGGGATCTCAGCACCCCTACGTAAACACACTCATCAGGTGAAGTACAATGAACATGGAGATATGAAAATGGATATAGTGTGTGTGTGTGTGTGTGTGTGTGTGTGTGTGTGTGTGTGTGTGTGTGTGTGTGTGTGTGTGTGTGCGTGTGATCTTGTGTCATATGTCATAATCCAGGCTTATGTATATTTAGCAGATGAAATTATTTTATTGAGGCACACATAAAAGGTATTTGTGATAATAGCTGTCGCCCACACACGTCTAGCTCACTTTGACTGGCAGATATATTGTGTGTCCCATGCATTAGTCATGTCTGCAAGGAGGCCCGATCCACGGCATGCCAAGCAGCAACTGCTGGATCAGAGAGAGAGAGACAGAAGGTAGTGATTGGCTGGACTCATTCACTGAAGAAAAGTAGGGGATTAGCATCTGCAACATCATAAAGCAGTGTCTGATGGGGGATTTTAAACACTGTAGTTTTTATCACTTGCTGCCATCATATACCAAAGCCTGAAAATCAAACTTTTGGCGATGGCGTGGCACCTGTTTTTTAAGAAAGCAACAACCACCCCAGCTGAGTGCGCACGCTTGAGAGACCTGCTGCAATTAAAGCCTTAATATCCAATTAATGGAAAAATCATTTTCTAAATCACCACCAAGTACCATTTCAGAGGAAGCACAGTTACCTATAGAGACCCTAACATGTAATGTACTGACTTCAGATTTTCTAAATAGAAATTGAAGGTTTTCCTGTTGAGTTCAATAGAGAGTTGAAGTCCTGATATGACATCGAATTAGCTGATGTTCTACGAGCTTCTATAAATAAATGCAATCTCTCATTGAGAGTCTCTTTCATCTGTCTTTCTAAAATGGTAAAACATGCTCTTTGTGTTTACTATGCATATGCAAAGATAAATGAGAATCTGTTATAGCACAGGCTCCTACAATTTCAACCCTTCATGATGAAGTTGAACAGTTCATTTGTTGGCATTTAGAAAAACTACAGCTCCCATGAGTTGTTTTTTTTTTCCATTTTATATGTTCAACATCACAGTTGTTTATTCCTCTACCTTCCTTATCTTTATTTTTGCCTCTTTTTATGCCTTTTGAATCATCTGTGGTGCCACTGTTACAGCCATGTCTGGACTGAGGATTGACAAGTCCATTTGCTCAACAACTGACTAGCCTCAGTCTGTCAAGCTGGTAACCTTTAAAAGAATAGTTTTGAGAAACAACTTGTCATTTATACATTTCAGTTTGTGTACAGATTTAACAAACAAGATAGAACGTGTATTACAGAGTTTAATAGTAGTTGGCAATAAATTGAACTTCGGACAGAGCTAGATAAGCTGTTTCCCCACCTTCCAGTCTTTACAACCACCTTCATGCTCTAGCTCCATAATTAGCATACAGACGTGAGTGGTATTGATCTTCCCATCTAACTTTACGCAGGAAAGCAATCAGGTGTATTTCCAAAAAAATTGTACAACTCCTTTAATCTGCAACAGTCTTAAGACTGTGGGAAAGGGAAATGATGTTCATTTAAGGCCCCTAAACCGCAGAATGATTAAATAAAAAAACATTTTATTTTTGTTTTAAATCCCCGCCTTGTCTACACATATATTATGGTAGGGCAGGACTTTTGATGATGTTGCAAATGTCAGTGTGATTTTTAATCAGGTTTTCTTACTTTTAGAGCAGAACTTCTCTCTATACAGTATAAGTTTCCCAAGAGCCAACATGTATATAGGGCACTTCTGCGTTGGCTTGAGAGGCGGTTGCAGCTTGATTTCACTTAGGGTCTTTGATCTCAACACACGTTTGGACCACTGATGGTACAAGAGGACAAATAATGTCCTGCACATTCTTTGTTGCCATCCTCAGTGACTTTATGCTCAATACTACGGCAGCTCTTGTGACTCTACACTCTGTAACGAGCACACACCATCCAAATAATTTAATAGCCTAATGAGCTCAGCCAAGGACGAATGCACCTACACACTCCCACACAGACACACACTGCTGTGAAACACATGTGCACATACACACACCCAGGTGGTCCCATAACCCCGATGTGTCTCGAGCCATCTTACTTATTAGAAAACCAATCATGTTCTGCACCTGGGCCTATCAACAATAGAAATTTGGAGCAACACTAGAAATCTGACTCGTTTCCCTGCAATCTCCTTATGTCTTGCGCTCACAAATTTTGCTGGAAAACCTGATACAACGGAGAAGGTCAAAGAAGGTCAAAGAGGTAAACACCTTCTCTGTGTTGTCTCTATTTTTTAACAATAGAGAAGAGAGGGAGAAGGGGATGACTGTTTCAGACTTATATTATGGCAAAGAAAGGGGTAAAAACAAAAACATGCACACCTGTAAGACACAGTATTATGTTATCCAACGCAACAGCTCTGCAACAACTACTGCCAGTGAATTAATAATTTTTTGGCATGGAGACAACAGAACATTACAGACTTTACAAAGATAGTTATTGCAGAGGTTTTGGCCTCAACTGGATAATTATACGTGCGTTTGTGGTATTAGTATGTTGTACTTTGTGGCAGTGGGCTAATGTTTCAAGTAACAATATCTGAACTTTACAGAAAGCCTTAGTATTCAGATCGAAAACCGTAATGCAGGGGGCTGCAAGCAGTTTATAATACTGTGAAAAAGGATTTCACTGCTGTGGAAATTTATCACTGCAGCAGTCATTATATCTTTCATTGCAATGATTGCATGGTACAAATATAACGTTCACATAACAAATTAATCTACCAAGAATGGGAGTTTGCATGTGTGTGATTAGCCAACACAGCACCTTGCCAGATGATGTCGCATTGCATTGCAGCAAAAGTTGAGCCCGGTTCAATTTTTTTTCCCTTACGACCATGCATCTTTTTTCCGGAGTCCTCTGTGTTGGCAAACCCGCTGAGCAAAAGCAGCAGTCCCATTCAAATGAATGGGGGTCTGGGTTTTTTTCTAACTGTGATGTTGTCTGACAAAGCTGAGTCTGAAATATCCCAAAATAGCCACTGAAATGAAGATTAACTGTTTATGTAACAATATGGCTTTTCCTCTGATTCCACCATTAGGCCAAATTAAAATTTTTGCCCCACTAGTGGTAAGAATATGTCAGCATAGCAAAGTTCCCAAAGTTGTTTTGTTGTCTTTGTTTTCTGGTGTGTAATGAGCATTAAAGGCTCACAGAATTCAATACTACTTTTTATCCCAAATTTAGGGATGTGATTGGCAAAGGACAAAAAGTAGGAATAAGCAGAAAAAAACGGAATATATATAAAATTTAAAAAAAAAAAAAAGCAAAAATAAAAGCAGGAATATATTGTCAATTTTTAAAAATTGACAATATATTCCTGCTCCTGTACTAGTGACACACGAGCATGCAGCAGGTGTGGAATTGGCATGTTGAGCTCGAACTCATAAAACCCCACCCCCCTGCCCATTTGTAAAAAAAGTTTTAAGGATCTGCATAATTCACGTGGGGCACATTTTCAGGTCGGAAAATCCAGAATTCTGGACTAACTTAGAAAGATCACATCCCTAAAATTCAAATGAAGAAAAAAAAAAAAAAGAAATACTGGATCTTTTATGATTTCTTTGAATTAAAATATTCAGTGTACAAGCACAACAGGCCATGCCTTGTACTCCTTCAGGGAGCGTTCCTAAGTGAGTAAATGAGCAAACTGTGATTAACGGATAATCCTGACACTAAACCTTCTCAGAATTAAATGTGGGGAACCAGTTTGAATTCAAACCATCATGAGGCTTTTTGATGACTTTGTCAAATCCATCGGCCTTACAGAAACGTCAGTACGTTCTTGCAGAGAGGCGGCAGATGCACCTTGTATGAACAGTATGTCATTTGCACAGCGTAGTTTAGAATTTGGCTGCATGTGTTGCGTTCACATTAATTCAAACAAATTTCATGTTCATTTTTATTTCTTCAAACTTCTTTTTAAAAATGCAGGGGGCTGCATGCACTTTATAACCATACTACATACTAACTGGACTCAGTACGGGCTATATACTAACTGTCATATCATATTGCTTTTGTAGTTAGTATACCAGCAGTCAATTTACTATACTTTTGCTTACTAAAAGGATATGGATATGATGCAATAAGTGAGCAACGCCTCCATTTCCTTTGTGTCTTGCATTGTGGGATAACAGTGTACATTAACAGCAAACTCAAAAATCAAGAGCTCTTCGGTATGAGTAATGACTATTTTTAAAATACTTAACCACACAATAACATATTCAAAACCAGCTGAGAATGAATGTGTAGTATGGAATTGGGACGCATCTATAGTCTTATTGTACTAGTACTGGCTAAGTCTGACTAAATCCAAACATGCAACATGTAATTCAGACTGTCAGTGTCCTCATTGACACTGTGATAGCTGACTACAGCCCTCTAATTATCCTGGGCTGTAAATATTGTAAAATTCCACATTGAGCCTCAAATTACACTGGGTTAACACATCCGGTACTAAATACTGCTGATAAAAGATGACACACTGAAGCCTCCTTCTGTAGCCGCGGCCCATACCTCACCTTTCACCTGTCTTTCAACATGCCATCATCATCACTCCCACACACACACATACACACCACAAACCGCCTAATGCGCCATCCACCATAATCACTTTCACACCACAGAGGGACAGAGAGGGAGAAAGAGACGCAGAGAGAAACAGTGGCAGAGTGATTAGCTTGACATCACACGAAAAAAGGGTGTGATAGAGGAGGGTGTGATAGAGGAGGGTGCGGGTGAGCGTAAGATAAAAAATGAAGAACAGGTGAGAGACAGGGAATGAGAACAAAGCTAATAAGACAGTGAGATAGAGGCAGTCACAGAACAGAAGCCTAGAAATTAGAGAGAAAAAAAGAGGGGCAGTAAAATAGAGATGGGACATGCAGACATGGTGAAGGCAGACAATGAAAATCAACACTATTTCATTTTTATTTAAAAGAAGGAGACAAAAGAGAGAGAAGAATTCCTTCATGGCCGAGGAAAAGAGAGCGATAGATAGAACATGCCTGGAGGATATCACTATATTTATACACTACTATGCCATTATTTATTTATTTCTCTCCCTCTCCCCTGCTCCCATGCTCCCTTTGACGGGCCAGATTTTTAATAACATGCATATCTTTGTTCTTCTTCTTGATTAAGGGATGGAGATTGGGAAGACATTGCCGCAGGGGCCTGTAAAGACTACACTACTGCTGGATGGAGGACAAATCCCCCTCCTTTCCTTCATTCCGACAATCCCTCCACCCTTCTCACTACTCCTTCACAACACGCCTCCACCCTTCCCCTTGCCCTTTGTATCTTCATTCTATCATCAACATGCCCTCTTGCATTCTCAGTCTTGCCTTCTCTCCCCTCCCTCATCCTGTGGAGCCTCCTTCTGCCCCTCCCTAACTCCCCATCTCCCTGTCTCCCTCGTTCCCCCATCCACACACCCCTCATCTTCATCTCATCAACCGCTTTCTGCATCCACTACCATTTACATAGGAGGGCCTCTATTCCACACACTCTGTTTATTCATTTTGCAGGAAATACATCATGACCTGAAGTTGATCATGCAGTATAAGGGCTGGTTACTATGTCTGAAATCAATATCACAATTAGAAAAAAAAAATTCCAGATATTGAAACACATGATGCAAAAATCACATATAAAAAAAGTAAAAATCATGTTGTTATACCTGTCCAGCTTTCTGTTCTCGCACAGCATATAAAAATTTGATATGATATTGAAGACAGACTGACCACTCAAGATATGGGCATTTTGGAAGATATGGGTTCTTGAGCCACTAACGTTAATATCAACTCTGATATAGTAGCATGGTATTTTAGTTTGGTACTCCACGCAGTGGCTGAATGGGGCTCTTTGTAAAACCCACAAAATAATGTATTGCTAATGATGTGTTCTTTGGTCTCAGAAATAACATTATGTTAGCGTCACTACTGTATGTAATAAGCTAGTTAGCTGGACACGCTTATGTTTGCATAGTGCAAATAAACACACTGTTTAATCATTTTTCATTTTTGCTGTTGTGTTTTTGGTTTTGGAAAGGCGATCCAGCAACTCGACCTTCCAAACTCATTAGATACAGAGCACCTCTCATACTACAGCCTCATGCACGCCGCTTCAACGTGGAGAAATCCTGCTGAGCCTTGTTACAGTAGTTAAGTTATTCAACGAAATAACACAATATCACCACAATGTGAAAGTTGATAATAGAATAATGTTTAATTATTGCTCTGTCCTGTTCAGTATGTATTCTGTAAAAGTAGGATGATTCAATCTGGCTGTAATACTTTACAAACACAAGTAAAAGGCTTTTTGTGCACTTAATCATTCTGCAGGAGTAGATGCCACTTGTTGTGAAAGAGCTGGATAAATGACTTAAGAATGAAAGTTTTCCTTTTCTCCAAATACGACCTTTCTTCTCCCTCTTCTCTGCTCCTTCAACTCATGCTGCTGGTAACAACCCAATCCTCCAGCCTCTCTGGCATATTAACATGACAGCCGTCAGCACCTCTGTGCAGCGTGGCCTTTGCGCTGTGAGTCTGTTAGGATGTGTGGATGGGTGGGTATACGTCGAGATGTGTCACGGCACGTGTGGTTCAGTCAAGCGTGCAGGAGTTGTGAGCGCAAGTATACAGTACATATAT
The DNA here is from genome assembly GCF_016859285.1 of Xiphias gladius. Lineage (NCBI taxonomy): Eukaryota > Metazoa > Chordata > Actinopteri > Istiophoriformes > Xiphiidae > Xiphias > Xiphias gladius. Next base: position 20,103,099 of record NC_053421.1, on the reverse strand, counting down.
GCATACTTATTGTATGTGTTTTTGTGCGAGTTCTCTTTCCTCTGCTGTTTGTTGATTTCTGGTTCATTGTTTTTTGTTTTTTGTTTTTTACCCCAGTTATTAAATTTACATTTACATTTATTTGACAGCTTCAGGTAATTCTTTTTTTTTTTTCTGATTAAATTTTTAATCCAAAGCCTATAATCATTTTATAAATCTTCATTCTTAAAGATCAAACTATCCAACACTATATAATGTAGTTACATTTAACATTAAATTACTGCTTACTTGTTAATGCATCAGTATTAATTGTTCAACAGTCCAACAATGTATTTTAACACTCTAAAGGGGCCTTTCTGCATACCAAGTGCTTTTATATTTTATAATTCAAGTACATTTTGATAATAATGCAACTTATTATGGTATGCAGATCATTTTTGTTTGTTTGTTTGGAATTCCCTGTCAACAGATTTCTTAGGCACTATTTCATGGGTAGAAAGAAATTCCAATTAAAAACTGTTCACAGTAAGGTCTGTGGATCATCCAGAGTAATCGGGACTTTGTTTCTGAAAAGACACTTTGCTGCTGAATTTTTTAAAGGAAATATTTTATGGCTGTGAGCTGCAAAATTTGATTCATCTGTACAGTACTGGGGTAAAGGCAGTAATCTCAGAGATGGATTTCTCAAAACCTGGATGAAGAATACCAGAACTCTTTGCATGGCTAGGTACCACTAGAAGCAGATAAGAAAACTCATTATTTGGGTGAACTGACCATTTAGGTTTGTTTGGTTATTTGTGGTATTTCTACTTTTAATTAAGGATCTAAATACCTCCTGACCACTGCTCTAAGCACTCATCAACAACCAAACCCAGAAAGGCCTCTGTCTGTCACCGGCGATTATTGGTACAATTATGTCTGAGCAACGCACCGTCAATCAGCTGCTGTAACTAAATATGTGTGTGCATGGATGTGTTTGTGTGTCAATGCATTTGTCTTCTATGAATGAGGATAGAAGACTTTGTGTGTCTACAATACGCTTATCTGTGTGTCATATCAAATTTAACGCATTGCTTAACTCACCACCCAATGTTGCACATTTCTTACTACCAACATGCACTCTATCTCTATCTTTCACTATCACTCCTTTCTTTTTGCAATTTCGCGCTATCTGTCTCACTGTGATGCATTTTTCTCTTCTCTCCCTTAAGCCTGTAATACATGCCTGGCCATGCACGCACACACACACACACACACACACACACACACACACACACACACACACACACACACACACACACACACACACACACACACACACACACACACAGAAACGGATTGCGGATGTGCTGACACAAGGATATTCTTCCTTCCGCATGAGCCTTCTCCTTTAAGCTTCGGGTCAGGACAGAGCACATAGCATCCACATACCAGTAACAGCGTAAAGACTGGATCTCATTCTCTGGAGTTGACAAATACACAAACACGTGCACATAAACAAATACACACATATGCACAGAAACGCATGTGGTGTATTTATTTTTTCATTATCCTTCACATTCTCTGGAAGCCTCTGTTTTCTTCCACAACACTTGCTAATAGTCATCTTTCCCTCCCTCGTTCCCTCCTGGAACAAAGGTGAAGGGCACAGAAAAGAGCAGATGAGGGAGGGAAAGAGAGGGAGACTCTAATGGTGATGTTTTTCAATCGGGTTGATTTATGGCTGGCTGTTACCATTATTTCACCATTTACTCCAGCAGACTGGAGGAACCAGGCTGGACAGCTCAAGCCAGAGGGGGAACAGAGAGGAGAGCGAAAGAGAGGGAAGGGAAACACCAGAGCGACAGGACACAAATAATTTGTAGGTAGGACACAATGAAGAAGAATGCAGCCAGGCTTTTAGGATGAAGAAAACCAGGGCGGAGAAAGATAGCAGAGAATGAAGGAATAAAGGAGTGAGTGGGAGAAAGATAAAGAGAGGAAGAGGACAGAGCAGAAGGGGCTTAATGAATGTAAAGGCAATAACAATGAGGTGAGGTAAATTGTCCATTAACTCAAGGGTTTCTCATGCATGTGTGTTGCCTCACAATAACATTCTAATTTAGCAGGTTACACTCTGATGCTTCCTGACCAGAGACATGCAAAATGTCTTTAGGATACCAAGTTAGGCTAAAGTGAGACAGAATGGTGCGATTGAGGTGACAAAAGTGAATTGTGACAGAGGAGAGAAAGGAGGAGGTAGAGAGATAGGAGCTAGAGAAGAAAAATGAGGTAGAGTGAGCAAGATGGAGGAAATGTAGTAGTGAGGGAGAGTTAAAGTAGGAAGATAGGGAACCCAGAGAGGAAATATTGAAAGTTGAGAAAGAGGGCAATGGGGGAGAGTGGATAATTCAACCGAAGGGGAGGAAATTCACTGGGGGAGGGAGATATCATCAGTTCTTCAGATACGGAGGGAGATAGCCACTGCAGAGGGATAGGATCGAGATTTCAATACAGACCCGAAAGTAACACGGAGCACTGCATTATCACACGGCAAGAAACACAATTATTACTTTCGACAGCCCCTGTGAGAGTGGAACAAAAACAAAGAATGAGCTCAGGCAGTCATGATGCTCAGTAAATGACACAACAATTCGGTGGCAGAAAGGGCTTAACTGGATGGGAGGTTAATCCGTTTTAATTGGTCTGTGCAATCACAGGGTGCGATGAGTGAGATAACAATAGGAGGGACAAAATGACTTCTTACTCCGATGCAGCCTGACTGGCTAAATTGAGTCTGTCACATCAATGTCATTAAAGTGATTCAACAATGGATATCAAATGTCACATATCAATTAATTTTTAATGAGTTGAACAAGTGCACAGCAATAGATAAGGCACCTCATCCTACAGACTATTTGCACGCTGCAGTGTTTGACGCCAGTGACGGCAGGCATTTGGCAGTGTTTCCATACAGCAAACCAAACACGAAGGGACACCTGTCATTAGCACTTATAATGAGTCAGTTTGCCGTCTAACTATCTTGTAGTGCTGTGCCAGGAATAGCCACACGCTCTGTTTTAGCACCTCGGCCAATAGCATGACTTGTAGTAATACCTCCTGGCCAACATTTACTGTATTTGGCGACAGTATCCTGAGCAGTTTTGACAGATGTTAAGTTGAAATTATGAAACATGTCAAGAAATGATCAACAGTTACAAGACCATGCCTCAGATGAGCTAAGAATTCTAAGATTTGCGTTTATATACTGTTTTGTTTATGTGGTAAGTGTTTATGAATGTATGCATCTGCGCCCATGAGTGTGTATGCCATGCACAAGCGTGTGTGTGTGTGTGTGTGTGTGTGTGTGTGTGCTTTTTGCCTGTGTGCATGTGTTGCATCTATGTTTGTGTGTTTGGATGTTGCCAATGTGTGTAAGAAAGGAAGACAGACAGACCCACACTGTATAAAAAGGATTAGCTCACTATTATGCAGGAACTGTCAGACGCCTATAAGACCAAAACGCATTTCCCCTCCCGTCTCCCTTTAACCAGTGTTGTTTAATCTCCACCCCAATCCGCCTCAGAAAGACGTAAGGGCTGTTACTGATTCCTCTAATGCTTTCAAATGAACCTTATGCTCTGGCATGTATTCAGTTAGCTAGAAAAACTATAAGTGCATAGCCTAAAACACTGATAGAAACGCAGTGAAAAGTGTTCATTTCAACCTTAGTGATGTCGGGAAAGGGACAGTTATGCAGAGGGTTATTCATAACCAGTAGCTTGCCCTACTGGAGGCTATCAAACTCCAGCGAGTATATTAGCACTAGCACCAGGCAGGGTTTCCAATCACAGCGCCATTGCACCGGGCTGCATTGGCTTATAAGTTACTGGTTTTTTATTCTCAGCCTTGGGGGAGCACTGGGTTAATATTCCAAGTGCCTATAGCTGAGTTATGATTTGGAGTGGAAGTGCTGGGGGAGTTTGTAATTTGCACTATTGCTATCAGCAGTAATATACGTTATTATCAGTTTGTTTCCGGCAACTGAAAAATGGGAAACTTGTCCCTACAAAATGGCAATACAGTGAAACTCTAGAGATTATTATAATAGTTTTCTTAATAAATTTCCTGACAAAATTGTATCATTAGGTAGCTGACAACATAATTGGTAGGTAATTTTGAAATACTGAGCAATGAATAGATAATACAGTACAGTAGATGATCTCAGATGTTTTCATGTCTACACGATCCTCTTCAGCTTTGCGGCATTTTCTTTTTAATTAGCCCCTCCATTCTGTCTCATCTCTGCATGCATGATTAGATGAACATGAGGGTTAAAATGATTAATACTACCAGTTGAACTTGCAGGGCTTTTCAGTGCAGTAAATGATCATGGCCACAGTCCTTTTATCAACATGGCCTCTTTGGTCTCTAATGAGCCTCACACCTTCAGCCTTGCTTTGCTCGAAAGCAAACATTGCTCATGTTTATTCATCATATGCCAATATGGGCCACTTCAAAAGATTGTCCGGTTGGCACTCTCAAAACAGTTGCTCTGTTCCTCTCACTCTCTCCTTCTTTTCCTGAGTTACAGTAGCTCTCCTTTGGCCCAGCCTGCTGCACCTATCTCCCTGCCAGGACTCAAGCTTTATTTACCGTAAAGCTTTCACACAGATAAACACAGCAACTCAGCAGCTCCCGTGCACCCACCCTCATACACACTCATATGCACACACACTCACACGCAGACACACACAAACTGACTTGTGCACACGCACACTCCCCGATTTTGGCTTATGATCAGAGCAAAACAAAACACGGCTGTTCTGGGCTCGCCTGTTTGTTTGTTTCCTGTCTTTCTTTTTGTCGATTGTTCTCACTCAACACACCTTCCTCATTTTTCTTCCACCTTATTCTTGACTGCTTTTCTCCTAACCTCAATCTTCTCCTTGCCATACCCTTATGTTCCCATGAGAAAGCAATGGCCTGAGGTAGAGGAGGCGTTCAGAGGAGGTGGAGGCAGAAGGGAAGGATAGGGAAAGAGCTATTCCCCCTCTCCCTCTCTGCTCCCCCCAACACCCCCCATCTCACCCCACCCCTCCTAACGGCTAATCGATGTGTTTGGGTTTCCCCATGTGGCTGTGGCCCAGGCGGCTTGAAAGGTGAGCCCGAAAGAGTTTCCCCCTGCCTCCACGAGGGCACTGAGAAAACCAGCCACCCTAAGCCTGGCTGATTAGTTAGCCACAAGAGGATTTTACACCTTTCTGCTGAGCTATTGCTTCCTATCTCCTCTTCCCCACACCTCCTCCCCTCTGCCTCCAACATCCCCTCACTAGAGAAGCCTTGGAGGATAAGGTTATACACACACCCTTCCCTTTATTAGTGTATTTCTGAATTCGGGTTTTCTTTTAAAATAGATTATCGTACAACAGTGTTTTAATATCAAATCCATTGTGGGAGAGTAAATCAGTTTGCTATTTTAATGATGTGTTCTCCCTCGAAAGGAGCCCTTTGCATTCTCTGCTTCACAGCAACACTGAGTGAGATGGATACATGGAGGCAGCAAAGATGACGGCCCACAGGTAAACATTTGGATGAATTACGCGCATATACACACACACACAGACAGTCAAACACATTACAATCGTCCAAACGGTTCATTGATCTCTGCAGAACCATGGCCCAACAGGCCTGATTGCCAAATGAAAACAAAGGCTGCTAGTACAGGACTGACACAGACCATCAGTCATACATAGCCTGCAGTCACAATGATTACCTGCTGTATGTAAATCCATTGAGCAATAAGGCAGGTTATCCCCTTATGAAGCCCTGTTGTTATTATCGTAGACAGGATATCACCAGCAAGTGCCACAGGCCAACTGCTAGCGACTGATTATGTCCGATTGAGACTAGATGGCAAAATTGGCAAAATGGTGACATTAAGAAGTGAGGTTACATAAATCTTCAGACAGTGCAAATGATGGCTATGTTTTTGTTTGTTTGCTTTTTTGTCCTCATTTGTCAGAGTGGGCAAAAGGTCTGACATTGTCAGGTAAACAATGAATCTTCACCGGGGAAGCAACATATAACTGCTAATTAGCTACCTGGTATGTATTTGGATTTCCACCAGAATAAAACCAGATTACAAGGCCAAAATCTTATTTTTTGATGTATTATTCAGATTATTGTTGTTTGCAGGTAAAAACACACACAAAAAATGACCACCCCACTGCAGTTCCCCTCAGCCTAAAACAATGCGTTGGCTTATTTCTGCTGATTGTTTTGGCTTCACTCTTACCACTTTCATCAGTGTTGTTTCCAGTCGCAGAACACAGCTGATTTCAGCTAAAAAGCATTAAAACCCCACTGTACACTACCGGCATAGCACCAAACAGTACACAGGCAAAGTTAGTGACTAGCCGGTGAACAGAGTGGAGCTTTAGTGGCTAAAGAGCTGGATACTTCCCTCAGGAAATGGTGGAGAAAAAAACAGAGTTAAAAGAGAGTGAACATAGGTATTTTATTTTTCAAGCCAACTGACTAAGACTGAATGATAATTTTGCTCTGTATCAACTGGGTGTTTAAATATGTAACTGGTTGTTCACATATTCAGAATAATAACTTGAGGCAATAATATGTCAGTGTTGCATTTAGAGCTTGTTTTCTGCAGGTTAAAATGCCTTTAAATAGAATACATCTATTAGCAATATACTTACAATCAAGTCCTAATACTGAATTTGCTTACTAATACCCAATGCTTAAGAGCTTGAATCTAGCAACTTTTAAAAAAGACACACAAGATGTCGTGTCCCAAGTTATCCAGCTGACTTTCTTATATTATTTTCTACTTGTGAGTCTGCTCAGCTGCAGTCAGCATCAATGCTGACTGCAGGTGCTAATAGGCTTGTATCGCCTGTGTGAATCAGAATAGTTTGTGCTCTCTCTGCGTGGATCAAAGACTGTCTCATGAGCAGTCTGAAGTCCTCTGTGCCTCCCAGCATGGCCACAGATCCACTTGTGTGAAATACACTGATCCTGGCAACCTCCCACACCATCACTAACCATGACCACGACATCGGCATAATGTATCGATGACATTAGAATTACATAATTACATCAAGTACCACTGAACCAGAGGCAAAAAAATGTTTTTCATTTTAACTGAGCCTCTTGGATGATCTGCTGCTATTGTTTAGCTTAAGTGAAGTAGAAAACTATTGCCCTCAGGAAGGTGTCAAACCGTTTAAATTGTTACTTTTCTTTAGCGAAGCATTTGTACTTTATGTGATTCGCACACCTCCATATGAGCTTAATTACAGTCAACACTTCCTTCCCTGGGTGTCTGAACTAACATTATTCACAGGCTACCGTTTTACATCCAAGCTAATCTGAGAGTTATGCCTCGAAAAGGAAACGATGCAGATAATATTCTCCTATTTCATGACACATTTGTGTATGTGGTTGCAGCAGGGGGCGGTCGCCTGGAGTTGTCATCGCAGCCAAGCTTTGACTCAGCGGAAAAATTATGCCATATTTTCCAGATCCACCACACATTTGTGAAAATCTAAAGCCCATAAACCCACAAATTAGTTAATTAATCACATCTGTTGTATATTTTAAATTCAGTTATAATGGCATGATATGGGGCCATTTGGAGTATTATGTTTCACTGAGTCAATTAAATATTAAGCAGTTTAAAATCAGGCAGTAGCCCATAATCAACTGCAACATCACCATTTGGACTGAGCCAGCGTAGCTGGAATTGACCCGCATGTTAATACTTCTGATTGGTGGAGCTGATTACAGGCTCTCTACTCACAATCCCAAAATACCAGTGTTGTGGACACACAATGAGACACAGCGTAAACTATGGAAACGGTGAAGAAATGTGGCCATAGACTGAATTTTACAAATGAGAAGCAAACATGGCATTATAATTTAATGCGCTATACAGTCCTGGTTGAAATTATTGGCACCCCTGAATTTGAAGTAAAGAATTTAGAATGATTTCAGAAATAAACGAAAAATTTGCCAATTTTGTATAATCAAAATATTTTAATAAATTTTCTAAGGTTACTGAACAAAAGAAAATAAAAAAACAAAACTTGCATAATGATGAAATAATACAAACACAAAATGTACCCCAGACACAATTATTGGCAGCCTTCACTAATATTTGGTTGCAGAACCTTTGGCAACAATGATAGCCTCTAAACGTTTCTTGTAGCAATCTAGAAACTTCTTGCACCTAGTTTCTACATCACTTCCATTGCTATGCGTTGAAGTTCTTTTAAATTTTCAGGAGTCCTTCTTGTAATAGCAGATTTCAGCTCTCTCCAACAGTCCATCTTTTCATTTTCAACCATTCTTTTCTGCTGCTGGATGTTTGCTTTGGGTCATTGTCCTGCTGAAAGACCCAAGACCTTCGACTCAAACCTAGTTTTCTGACACTGGGTCACACATTTCGCTCCAAAATGGTAATCTTCTCATTTCATCATTCCTTTGATACATTCAGCGTCTCCAGTACCAAGGGTAGCAAAGCAGCACCACAGCATGATAGAGCCTTCACCATTTTTTCTTAATGGGCTTCGTTTCGTCAACTATAAACAAACTGATTCCCAAAGAGCTCTACTTTGGTTTCATCTGTCCATAGAACATTTTCCCAGAAAGACTATGGCTTGTCTATGGAAGTTTTTTGCGAACATGAGTCTTGCCTTTTTGTGCCTTTCTTTCAGTAGTGGTGTCCTCCTTAGCCTTCGTCCCTGAAACCCTACTTGGTTTAGTGTTCGGCTTATGATACAGGCTGAAACCACCACTCCAGATTGCTCCAGGTCAGTCAGAAGCTCTTGAGATGTCTTGTGTTTTTTACCACAATCAGCATCAAAAATCACAGACTTCTCTCATTGAGTTTCTTCTTAGCGCCACGTCATGGAAGCTTCTGAAACTCCTTGATAACACTACGAACTGCTGAAACTGGGATTTCAAGATCTTTGGCGATTGCCTTGTAGCCTTTGAAATTGTTAAGTTTTTTGATAATAGCATTTCTGATGCTCTCAGACAGCTCTCTTGTCTTCATCATTGTGGAAAAGAAACAATCAGCCCCTTTTTATGCAGTAAAACCATCATTTATTGGTTAATACAGGTCAATAATTGTGTCGAGTGTACGTTTTATGTCAAGTATTTTTTTATTTCAGTATATGAAAGATTTTTTGTTGTTGTTCAGTAACTTTGGACATTTTATTAAATGTTCTGATTATACAAAATTGGTTAATTTGAATTTATTTCCTAAGGTATTCTAAATTCTGTACTTTAAATTCAGAGGTTCCAATTATTTCAACCAGGACTGTATACTATATCAGTGGGCCACAGTTTTGCCTGTTTACAATTGTTAATGAATGCTACCAAACGTGGTTGGCTCAAAAAGGTGAGCACTAGAGAGAGATTAATCTGCCAAAAGGTGACAGCCATATTGATAAGTGGATTTCCCTGTTAAAGATTCTTTAAGACGGGTTGATGTATCTACTGGGTGACATGGCCAAGTTGAAAATGTCACAGTATTGGTATGATATGATCGCAACCAATTTCTATATTGATGTTTGAGCTGAAGAAACTCTCAATTGGGTGATTTTAATGTTCTACAATGACACTGAGAGAAAGTGCTGGGTCTTTGTTGGTTTGATTGTTTGTTTGTTTTTTGTTTGTTTGTTTGTTTGTTTGTTTCAAATTGTAAATATCACAGTTAGGATGGAAATGCCATACATAAGTATAGTATGAGATTATGCGATTTTGGGAAAAGACTCATGTCATAGACATCTCAGAATTACTGATGTGAAATCTTTATTTTGTATGAATAATTAATTTTTTATTTTACAGAATACAGTGTAATATTCATAACTCTTGATGCAAATTTTACCTTGATATAAAAGGAAAGATGGTCTATGGACAATTGGAACAAACCTAAATTGACTCTCATAAATTGACTAGAGTGTAGAACCTAATGTGAAGAGTACTTTAACCAAAAGTCAGAGATCTCTATGAGCAAAGTTATGTTCAGGTACACTACTATTAGCTATAGAAGCAGGCAGGTTTAATGGTGTCCTACTAGAGGAAAAGATATTTTTTATATATGATTCAAGTTATATTGAAGAAAAAGTACATTTTATGTTTTGGTTCATTACTTGATGATTTAACGTCGACAATTTTTGGAAACTTGTGTTTCAAAGAAGGAAACTTTTGTTGTGACAAGTTATATTTGTAGATATTGGGAGAGGAGACAAAGTTCTTTGTTTGCAATTTAATGTATATGTTTTCCTGAAAAATCTTGTTTCACTACTGCAATTGTATATTTCCTGTAAATCCATTTGGGTTTGGCAATGGATTACAAAATAAATAACATCTGCTTGCATGTACTACACTGGTGGTTCTCAACTACACCTATATCAGAATCAGAATCAGCTTTATTGGCCAAGTATGTTCGTGCATACAAGGAATTTGACTCCGGTTACCAGTGGCTCTCAATGTACCTCCACACAGTACAGTGTGAAGCACAAGGAATCCGAGCATAAAAAGTCTGAGTTTGTCCTGTTTATGAGCAGCAGTTCATCCATTTTGTTGGCTAGAGAACAGAAATTCTCAAGGTGAATGGACGGGAACGCTGTCCGAAGTCCCTGCTTGTCTTAACCAGCAAAACGGAGTGCATTCCCCGCCTGCATCTCCTCCAAGCCTAATGCTACTCTGACAAAAAAGGTCCACGAAACTTTCTGCATGCATTAAGATAGGTGGAAAATTGTGTGAGGTGGACTGTCAGATGTTCAGCAGTTCTTCTCTAGGGAAAGTGATCGTGTCGGAGATGCAACCACGTTCAAATACAATCTGATCCAGGTCCACCATTGAGTCCTATATAAACGAGTGGAGCAGAGCCGAGCCCAATATGTATTAAAGATCAAATTCAGAGAGAGGCGACACCTGTAGATATCATGATGAGTGCCATTACTACACTGTGAGCCAAACTGCCGCTCAGCAGGAGCAGCAGTAAACCATTAAAATGTAAAATAGACTCACTAGACCAAGGCTGACTATGCTGTTACCTGAATAACTTTTGAACAATTTCTCACACAATAGCAGTTATGTAGAATTGAAACAGAGTGCATGAAGAGTACAAGACTGCTTGCGGAGTGCTTCAGCTAATACTGTAATAAAAGACTTTGCCCTTATCCTGTAGTCAGACCGGCTAAATGTGGGGTTTTCAAAAATCTTCACGAAAAATCTCCCTAAACAGATACCCATAGAATTTCAATACACTATAGTTTATAACCGCTTATACCGTGATGAATAACGATAATTAAATCTCTGGTCAGAACAGTGACTCCTAAAATACATCCTCAATATCCTATCTCAAAATAAAATAACATTGACATTAAACCAGTTTTCCTTATTTTACAGAATGACCCACTCAGACCTCCTCAGGGGTCTGCAGACAGGATTGATTAGTGATTTCAGCATGACATCCCCTGCTGAGACTCCAGCTAGGGGCTTCAAGTGCTTAGTGACTGATTAGATTAAAAAGTGTGTTCTTTCACTCTGAAATTTATCTTCTGGTCTTCTGATACACATGATTATTACCCATGAGGCTAGCAGAGTGTTTTTTAGAGGGGAATATTTGTAAACAGTGTAGTAAAATACACCTCCATTTTAGTTTAAAAAAAAGTTATACTTTGCAAAGTTGCGAAAAACAAATGTGAATATGTACAAAGTTTAGCAGTCAAACTATTGACTCGGTCTAGCCTAATTACGAAGTGTGTTCTGTTCTGTTTTAGTTATTTTACCACGTGATTTAATGTTAATTCTGCCTGCAGGAGGCAGCTTTGTGGTACATTAAAGGCTACATTTCAATGAGTTCACAAGTGAATGAGGCAAGCTGTAACGACCGCAGCTGAAGCTTAAAACATGATGAGCACAGTGACATAAGCAAACCCTCTGGTAAGAATCAAGAAATTGACATAGGCTTAATTAGCAGTCATGCCACCATGAAAACAACACGCAACACTACCCACAATGCCATTCTGCCAGCCTTGCCGTATTCTCTCAGGGAAAAGTCCTGAAGTGACCTCAGATCAGGCTTATCAGCCTTTGTCACTTACACACTCACACAAGGCAGCAGCAATCTAGCAGAGAAACACTGTAGCTGTGACTTTCTGAGCCTCTGCCAGCCGGCTGAATAGGACAGGCCAGGTCTGATCACCTGAGCCTCAGACCGCATTACAATTACACTGATAGAATACTGACCTTTTCTACTAATGCTAATGCAGAAGAGGGTCACTGTCACCTTTCGTGTTTGTCCTCGGTGTAGCTACTGAAGCACTATATAACTAGAAATACACAAAGCCGTTACAGTAACAGTATATGTACAAACGATCCCTCTTCCACCCAGTTCACACACATTATACACATTGCTTTTATCTTCTTGCAATCCAATCTTAATGACTCCATTAACTGAGAGGCCATTAGCGGCATTCGCTTTACGGCCAGCCAAACAGCCCAGCCGGGAGCACATTATGGAAAGGGCATGTGTGTCCTAATGTCCGTTTTTTGTCGCCCTCCTCACACACACACACACACACACAAAACACACACACACATTCATAGACTCACTCAATCTTTCCCCCAAGGCCAACTAGCCTGAAGCAAGCAGGAGTGGACAAACGACTAAGTAAACAGGGCCATTTTATTTGCTCCATTAGGCAATGAGGAGCAAAGGTTTAGTGCGGACTGCAGTGCCTTGCGCTGGTGGTCAAGCGGCGGAGAATTGAAGGCAGAGGAAACTGGAGTGCTACTCAGTGTTAGAAGAGATCTCATATCCCAAATTAGCCTGGCTCGTTTTGGAACAGGAGCTGTCTGAGACACTTCAGGGGTGAACTGTCAGGCAAGAGGCATCATGGGGCAGAAACACAGAGGCCAATCACAGCAACAACTTGACGAGAAAACGGTGTATTCAGCATTGATAACTGTCTGGCAGCTATCTGGTCCTGCTATAATTATAAATGAAACAAATAAATGAAACATAAATGAAATGAAACATGTCCAGCTACGTTACAGTACAGTTAAAGAACAGCTGCTGACAACCTTTGAAGATAGAACAGATGTTCCTACCAAAGAACTGTAAAATGATTAATGATGCAAACAATGTGAGAATGTGTTTTTGTCTAAACAATAACATGAGGGGGAAATTATCAGGGAACAATATTGTCAGGAAAAATCAAAAGTGGAACCAGGAAATAAAAATCTAACCCTGAAGGATGATGGGATCACTGAACTGGAAGGGCCTAACTGGTACAAACAGGGGCAATGGGAAGCTCATAAATTCGACGTGAAAGATTGTCTTATGAACCATGTGCATTTCTGCCACAATTTAGACCAAGTCAAGTGAAATGATTGGAGCATACTGTACCAACACAGCTGCTTTCACATCTGCTGCTGTAAAAAGCACTTAAAAAGGGGAGACTGAATGACATGAACATGTAACTGATAATTTGGCACATCATCTCTATATTGCCTTTTTTTTCTGCACGTCTGGACTCCCAGAGCAGAGTGCATGTGTTTCAACATGGATGCTTTTTGACTGGAGCTGTACTGGTTCTACGGAGTGACTCATACAGTTATTTTGTGACCATGGGGCTCAGCTGGGAGGGCCTTGGGTCAAAGTTCATTTGATGTCACTGAAGCAAATATACTCCATGACATGTACATGAAACCACCACTAGATGACCAAAACTGAAATGAATGGTTGCCAACTTGAAGTGGTTTAGGGCTGTTTTAAGCTGCCTGTTTGTGCTGTGTGTCATAATTCGGTGATTTTAGTTTTGTGCCCTGAGCTTTGGTTTGTTATTTGTGACTCTTTCACTACACTAGCACATGCTAAATGCATCTTTTCTGTTTCCTTCTCTAAGCTAATCTTTAGCTCAGCAGGCAAATGGCTGCCCCTGCTGCGAGAAGAGTAGAGACACTTCATATCTCATAGGAGGGGGGTTGAGCCAAGCCCAACCCTGATATTACTCCAGTTGATCGTACTTTACTTTCGCTGAGCAGGACTGGACAGCAGTTTCTGCTGCCTGCTTGTTTTTCCCCTCTCTCTCGACGGGTGGGAGACCATTTATCAGCTACCAGAAGAACACGTATTGATGTGCAACATAGCCTGGGAATTCAGCTTTTATTACACTTTAAACTGCAAGGTCAACTTGGCAGGAATCTGTGTCAAAGCTGTCAAGCACGGAAACATGAAACAAATAGCCCACCCGGAGGATTTGGAGTAAAACATCGAGATAAGGGGCAGACGTCTCCCCAGGAGACCCTTGGTTTATGTTCACACCTGTGCAATCAGGAAACATACTGAGAGGTTTCCCTGTTTACTTGTTTTTTATTCCCTTTTGGAGCTGACAGTGCAACATTAACGACATGAAAAAAGGATAAGACAAGTCAATATAAATGGCACATTATTGATCATAATGATACCATTCATCCATTTGAGGAGAAAACACCTGGGCTAGCATTATTTTTGCCCCCAGTATCCTCTTGTTTATGGCCACTTGTCACAAGAGGAGTCACACTAAGTCTTTCCACTTTTAGTCAGCGACAAGCAGAGAAGCCATGTTGTGGAGCACAGGCCCTTGTGACAGTGTAATGTAGTCAGTGCTGTCATGCCTTTGATGCCATCATATGCCACTCCTCTCCTCTCTGGGTTTTCTGACAGTGACAAAGGGGATTGGCAGCAGCGTGTTATCAATGTGCAGCTGCAGTAATCGTATTATTTAGTAATCTTAATTCTGAGTGGCTGACCAACAGTGTGAACAAAGCGGGGCCTCGCTAAGCCCATCAGAGTGCTCCCATGGAGCAGAGGTCTTTTCCTGCTCCACGGCCCCTCTAGACTCTCTGTTTCTCACCCTCCCTGTTCTATGTGTCCTCCTCTCTGTTGCTTTCCGTCTTGCACTCTGTTTCCTCTCTTCTGCTCTTGTTCTTCTATCTCTAGGAGGTTTTTCCGTCTCTCTCTCTCTCATGCTCACTTTTTTCCTTCCTTTTCTGTCTCTGTACGGCTCTGAGCTGGGAGTTTGTGTAATGGCGTTATTCACAGTTCATTGGTCTGTTTGAAGGGACTATCTTGATTGAGCGTCTCCTGGTGCAGGGCCTGGTGACTGTGGGAGTGTATAAAGATGTGGATGTGTCCACGGAGATAGATGGGCTTAGTAATATGCAGGACATTGGCGAGGCTAGGGCTTCATATAGGGTATCAACCAAGGCAACACATAGTGAGATAAAAGGAGGCTAAAATAATATGCAGCCAGGGCGTAATGCTCAGGGCGTTAGATGTGAAATGGAGGCAACAAAGAACTAGTCAGGGAATCACAGTCATTCTCATTAACTGGTTCACCCTCTTCAGTTTTAGCCCCCATCCCCTTTCCATCGCACCCTAATGAATGCAAATACACTGACACAAAACCAAAAACTGCTCTGAGAGGCAAAAATACTCACCACTAATTAGTTCAAATTAACCTCAGGACCAATATGTAGGCGTGCACACACACACACGCACACAGAGAAAGGCACCTCCTTTGCCTCTTTCTGACACCACTCTGATGCTGTTGTAAGCTCGGCTGTAAGATCAAAATCTCTCTCTTTGGCAAACACACACACACACACACAGACACACGCACACGCGCGCACACACACACACACATACACACGCTCAAATTGCCCGAAGCAGAGTAAGCACAGGAAAGTAAATCCGCTGTGAAGACACCATAAAACCAACACTGCAGAGAGACGGACCACGTCCGTTATTCTGCATTCATGAGCTGAATACACGCTAATGACATGCAGTGTAGATGTGAACACATACATACATGTATACACACATAGAAAGAGAGAGTCCTACTTACAGAATGAATCAGACGGTATCAGAAGCACTGTGCCATATTATCGCTGTAGTAGTGAGTCAACACAGGCATTGAGATCTGAGACCACAGGGTTTTAGCACTTCAGCCAAGGAGGGAACGCCGTAGGGGGAGTCAGAGGGGTTCACACTATACAGACATATAGAGGGAATCTAAAGTATTCCAGTGTTTATACTCAGATGGAGAAAATAATCCCTTTAGAACAAGGCAAGAAAAATCAACAATTGATAAAAGGAGAGGTTCAATTCTGTGTACAAGGAGAATGAGTGATTGCCTGGGCCGGTGTTTTTCTTCCTTCTATCTCTTACTTCTAGAAAAAAAGCAAAAAAATTACAAAAGCGTGTATTGACAAATAAGAAAATGAAGGGGTGAAAAATTAGTCAATCAAAATAGGGCTCGACCTTTTCTTTTATGCTGTCTTTCTCGGCTTTCCTCTGTCTGCCCACCTCTTGTTTTCCTTGGGATTGCGCGGGGCCTATGAGCAGAAGATCGCCGGCATCAGAAAACCAATCACCTTGCCAGACGACAAGAGAACATAAAGGAGTAAATGACAAGCAGATGAAGGGGAGGTTTTCCGACACCTGCTCTCTCCCTCTGTTTCTCTGCCTGCCCCCCCCTTCCCTCTCTCTCCAACCGTTATTTCCTTTCTAGTAAGAGCCCCCTCCCTGCCTGCCTGTTTATTTAGTGCATGGGCTTGCCACACTAGTGACTGAAGTGGATGCAGAAGAAGTGAGATTCTCCAGGAGCTACAAACACAGGGATGCTCCTCTTCTTTCTTTCTTTCTGTCTCTGCTTTCTTTCCTTCTCTCTGTCTTTTCCTCACACACTGCATTGAATGACAATGAATCGCACGCTGTCTACTGTGCCGGCACTGGATGTCTGCCTGGCTTTCTGCCTGACACTTGGAATAGGCTGTCTTCCTGTCTGTCTGTCTGTCTGTCTGTCTAACCAGCCTCAGAGCTTGTCTGTCATTCAGTTTAGCTGTTTGTTTACCAGGCCATCTCTCAGTCTGTCTTCCTGCCAAACACTAAGATACAGACCAGGCAGGTGCAGGGGGGACATGACCATACTCTCCTGCTCAAGTGCCCCCCCTGGTGTAAATCCTGACCCCTCCCCTGCCCATTGCGCTAACTAGCCTCCAACACGGCACAGATGAATTAGAAAGAGACTCTAAGTCTCAGAGAGGATTTTGAACAATCCTAGTTAAATCTCTATTTTTCTTTCGTGTCTTCTCTTCTTCTTTCTCTATCTACCTGTTTCCCTCTATTTTCTGCTCCTTCTTTCTCCTTTTCTTCTCCTCAGTGCCAGTCTCCTTGCTCGTTATCTATTCTGGACAGTCTGTCCCTCTTCACTCTCCGTCACAGAGGGAGGATGAGGAAGAATGGTGCTGCTTCATAATGTGTTTCTCCGCAATGTGCGAGAAAGATGGTGAAAAAGAAAGGGGGGGAGGGGGATTGTGGGATAAAGAGAGGCTTTTTTTTAAATTGTTCGTTTTAAAAAACACAAGCCCTCTTCTCCAACAACAAATCAGAACAGAGAGCCTCTCGGGGGGGGATTTTCAATTATTTGCTTTTGCCCGCAAGCCAATCTGGAAAAGTGGCCCAGCTCTGAGGTGTGGTCAAATGTGTCGTAATCTCGATAGGATATCCGGTCGATAAATCCGGACATGTCCAAAGAACCTCCATACCATTGCTCAAGCATCACTACAGCCTATTTTATTTTTCATGAAGTCCAACAAGCTCAGTTGCATGCTCAACAGGTGGATTGGCTTGTTGTAAGTCGATTCGACTCCTCTAAGGTTGGTCACCCTCTGCTTTTCTTTACTTCCAGCTATATTCCCGTAGACAGCTTCTGGTGTCGCAGACTGGTCTGTCCAACCTCAACTCTGCAGGCACAGCCCTCGCTGGGATGGTTCAAGCTGATGCCTGGAGTTTGTGGAGGCAGTTAGGTGTGGAAAGCTAGCTTCTGGAGGGTTTATGTTGGCTTCCATGCTGCCCATTTGGTGTCCATCTCTGCAAGGCTTCAGATCTAGAGGGAGAGGAAGGATAGAAGAAAAGTAGAGAAGAAAGAGAGGGAGAGTGCATGAAAGGTTAGCATGGTGACATTTGTGTCACTCTGCCTTATCGCGTACGTCATTCTTCACCTTGTCACCCTGCCTGTCGTCCTGCTGTCTATTCCATCCTTGTCACTCTTCCTCCGACTTTGCTGCTTGTTTGCGCCTCCCTCTTCTCCACACACTCTATGATTTGATCCTTTCACTCTCTCCCAACAACCACATCTTCAAACACTCTCCCCCGTCACATCTCTTTTCTCTTCCCTCCATCCAATTTCACATTTGCACCTCTCCTGCTCTCCTCATTTCTGCTGTCTTTTTTCTTCAATTCCAAGTTCGCTGTTCTACAGTATCCAAGACGAGATGCATGTGAGGGAGCACACTGAAGGGCAGACAGCGACCTCCGACTGGTGAGTGTGCCTGAGGCAGGTGGAGGACTGCAGCCCAGGCTCATTTCATTGGTCAGGTACAAGTAGACATACTTCACTGATGTAGACTAGGGCTGTCACTTTTATTCCAAATTCAAACTTGTGTTTGAATGTGGGTGAAAATTAAATATTCAGTCTGTAATGATCTGTTCTAACCATTGGACGGCCTATTGGCCTCAGTTATATTTTTTTTTGCTGACGTAAAAAGGAGTAAACTAATGAGCCATGCTGAATGGATAATTAGGACACCAAACCACAAGAAGTAATGGGGGGAGGCATTTTTGACACTGCAGGTGGACAAATTTGTGCATAAATGAAAGGCTAACAGCCTAACTATTTACAGTAGTTAGTACAAATGCTGTCAGTTTGATTTCATTGATTCTGATTTTTTTGAATAGACAGGATTTACTTTGTCTCTCAAATGGTTTGTTAAAATACAAATTACACATTTCAGGATTACAGTTACAGTTTAAATTAAGTTGGAATCATAAATTTACTGCTCAGAATTTCTTAATTATTTATTTCTCCTAACATACTTGCAAATGTGTTTTTGAATTTTATTGTTCAGTCTTCTTTTTCTTTTGGGGTTTGAGTGCAAATGCAACCAATTCTATCTCTGAAATGAAAGACTAAGCAGTTAATCTAAATCAAAATGAATGGCAGACTAAAAATCTGTAGATGAGAACGTCCTCATAAAAAAAGAGAGAGAAAATGACTGAATTTGTAAAATTCTCAGTTTGCCAAAAACTCCAATTTGCACGTCTTCTCACAAACCGATTTTAGAAAGAAATTTCAAAATTTTAAGCATTTCAGACATCATTTGAGACCTCTGACAGATCACAGCATTGGTATTTATTTGTGCTCTCTTGGATTAATGTATGTAAACAAAAATTTGTACTTTTTGGGAGTCATAACTGATCAGATTTAATTTATACTTTGATCAAATTTTCAGCACCACAATGCATATTGTCACATTTATGTATCCCTCTATATTGTGCTAAGACATATTCTTACATCTCTTCAAACTAATGATATTCCATGCCGGCAGGTATGCATCCAGATGACAGATAGCAACCTTATTTGTTGGCCTAGGCTTAGACAGATGACTGTTGAGTTCCTTTTTTTTCATTTTGTAATAAATCATACTGCCTTTTCTCAAATAGATTGCCTAAATCTAAAAATAGCAGTAAGATGTCAAATCTTACCTACCCAACAAGTAGTTTCACCACTGTTACTATGCAACAGTTTGCACTTGTTGCATATAGAAGTAATTTCTGAATTCTAATCGAAAAGTTCATAACTGAGTGATGAATACCTTCTTAATTCAGAGTAATACAGAAAAGACATCATCTCTTTTAACAGAACAGAACAAAATCACTAAATATGTTTGGTAACTTGTTCCTTTTACCGGAGTCCAGTGAGATGGTGGTCCATTTAAAATGAAACGTTAGAGGCCATTCAGTGTATCAGCTCCAATCAATATGGCTGTGTGGATAGATATGACCCTCCTGTGACACCTATATCCTCCTAGGACCATTTAGGATGAGGGCATGTGTGCTGGCTCACTAGTTTGGTTAGCGCTCAGTGTGCTAGTGTGTGTGTGTGTGTGTTTGTGTGTGTGTGCGTCTGTGTGTGTGTGTGTGTGTGTGTGTGTGTGCGTGCGTGCGTGTGTGTGTGTGTGTGTGCCCGCGCGCAGCCTTTGTTGGCACCATTAGCATGCTATTGTGTCACAGGTGTGAAAAGATGTAGGTGAGTGTGAATTGGTGTGCAGAAGGTATGTGAGCAAAGAGTG
This sequence comes from Xiphias gladius, assembly GCF_016859285.1. Classification (NCBI taxonomy): domain Eukaryota; kingdom Metazoa; phylum Chordata; class Actinopteri; order Istiophoriformes; family Xiphiidae; genus Xiphias; species Xiphias gladius. The sequence continues at coordinate 20,082,924 of NC_053421.1, read as the reverse complement.
CAAAGACAGAGGTGCGTGTACGAGTGGCAGTGTGTGTGTGTGTGTGTGTGTGTGTGTGTGTGTGTGTGTGTGTGTGTGCATGTACATATGTCACAGCTGTCATGCCTGAAGCAATTAAACACATTGATCTACTGCATAACCTTATGTTCCACCAATCCCACACACTGAGCCTGAACACACACCTCTGCCCTCTCTGCAGTGTCACAGACATGCACACATGAAACACTAGGAAAAATGATTGACAGAGACACCGAAATAGCAAACCTTTCACATACAAACACATCCAGAGCATCTCCATTCATAGACTGTGTCAAGCAAGAGACTCAAACGTCTTCGGTGTGTCTGAATCCAAATAGAATGTAGAGAGGAGCTTGAAGAGACCGAGAGAGGGACGGAGGCAAGGAGGGGGAGGGGTGACACAGCCAAAGTGGGGAAGAGAGATAGAGAGAGGGAGTGAGGGGAGATAATGAGAGTGGGAAGAGAAGCAACAAATTGAAGTGAGCCATTCAGATTTCATCCAAATCCATCAAACTGGACGGGCCTGTTTATGTCTGGTTGGGGGGGGGGGTTGGAAGAAAAGAGGACGGAAGTACGGATGGAGAGAAACAGGTGGGGGAGTGGTAGGGAGGTGGGTTGGACAAGGTGAGTGGGTGAGAAACGTAAGGAAATGAAAGGAGAACCCATCAGAGGTGAAAATGATCTGAACACAACTGCAGACTGAAGAAGAGGGGGCACATAGAGAGATAATATAACAAACAAGAAAAGGAGAGGTGAAAGAGAATGGAGGAAAAAAGGAGGAAGGGAAGGACGGACACTCACCCATTTCAGTGGGCTCTCCACAGGCGAGTACAATCCCTGCTCTGTGATCCCATCCTGGGGAAAGGCGCAGCGAGATCCTGGAGCTCCCTCCACTGAATACCAATCGGGCTGCTATTATCAGCTCTCACACACACACACACTCACATACACAAACACACCGGCACTGTGGAGGAAAAGGCACAACCACACAGAGTCAAGTCTGGGGTAGTTGTTTAAATCAGAAGAAAAAAGCTGTCCCATGATGCAAACAGCATATCACAATAGAAGAGACATTGCAGCACAAGTGCATTTGCATTTCCTTCTCCCTCTATTATTTTCTCTCATTTCTCTTTCTTCATGAAAAAAGCATCAGAGGCAGTGCACAAGCTGGAGGCATCAATCCACACACACATACACATGCTCATACACGGGCATTTGCAGCCTATACAAATACTTACTAAGCATATATTCAATCCTAGTGAGTCCCACAGTCTATTCTGGCTCACAGCTCCTCAGTTTCCAAGGGTGTTAGAGAGAAATGAGTTGTCCGCTATTTTCCTTTCCCTCCCCGTGGGCTCCTCACAGCAGTATCTGATGCAGAGATAAAAGGATATGAAGGCAGACTCTTCATCCTCCCTTTTTTTCTCTTCATATGCAGTGTACATCCAGTTTTTCTGTATCCATTTGTTGATTCAGGTCCAATCCATCCGCCTGCCTGTGGACTTCACTGTGATTCAGCGACACGCGACGGCAAACAACATTCACTTAGTCACCCTCCCCTCGGTGTCTCACTGCTCTGTCTCTCCCCGTGCTCAATAGTATACCCATATCTCCTTGGCTCTCTACAATCTATAAAGCTCTCCCTCTCTCTCCATCTCTCTTTCCCTGTACACTCCCACTCTCCCCCCTCCCTCCTTCTTCCTCCCTAACACCCACTCCTTTACTCTCTCTCTCTCTCTGTCTCCCTCCTAGGTATTTTTCTCAAAGATGAGACCCCCCCCACCACCACCACCACCACCACCCCCACCCCCACCACCCCCACCCCCACCCCCGTCAGTCTCTGCGATAGGCATTTGAAATAAGGAGTAGGGCTAAAAAGTGGCCATAAAGAAAACACACACTATGTGAAACAGACACACACACAAACAGAGAGAGAGGGAGAGGAAGTAATCATAGGGATGTGTTACATTCCCAGCCAGGGTAAACTACCCTGACAGAGTTTGACATGGCTACATGCTCAGGGTGACAAACACAATCACACCACCACGCCTCATACCCCATGACATATATCACGCACTGTCACACACATAAACATATACATATCTAACCACACACGGAGCAGAATCAGAGGTAAACACACATTTGGGCTCACATTCTGTGGCACATATTGACATAATGTCACTGATATGCACAAACACAAGTGGGGAAAGGAGAAGTAAACACACACACACACACACACACACACACACAGGCATAATTCCAATTAGAGCATGAGCTTAGATCAAACATGCACGCAAGCGTACACAGTGGTGCAATGTTACTAAGTACATTTAGTCAAGAATTGTACTGTTCTGTGATATTCTGATGTGTGTACTTTTATGCTACGTAATTCTTCAATATCCACTGCATTTCAGAGGGAAATTACATACTTTTATTTGACAGCTATAGTTACTGGTTACTTTGTAGATTAAGACTTGTTTTCATTTATGCCTTTACTGGATGGCCGACATCCAGAGATGACAGGAAATGAGGTGAGAGATGCAACAAAGGCCCTTGGCCAGACATGTGGCAGGGACATTGAAGTGTATGGTCATCACTCTAATCAGCAGAGCGCTTGAAAATGTGATCATCCTAAAAGACATTATGCATTTTTTATAGATTTACTATACAAAAATATGTAGTTAAAAATACCTCTACTTTGACCGAACACAAAATTAAAATTCTAATGTTTACACATTAATGTATATATGGTATAAGTGCACTACAATACTCTGCAAAGGGCCATTCTGCATACTGTTTTTACTACTTTAAGTACATTTTGCTGCCAGTACTTTTATTTAAGTAAAATTTAAATACTGGACTGAAGTAAATGATTTAAACACTTCTTCCACCACCGGGCGAACACTTGCAAACATACTGTACATTGATTGCTGAAAATCATCTCCCCTCTCACCAGAGCACCCTGACACTTCATGTGGGACTCCCTTGAATGGAGCTGACACCCTCCTCACTATTTATAATGTTCACTCATATAAGTCACAACTCCACAACACCATGAGCCCACTGCGAACAGACAGCAGTCTCCAGAGGAGGCAGCTCACACTATATGATGTCACTGCCTAACTCCCATATCCCGCCTCTATCACGCTACGCTGTCTCATCATCCCTAACGAGACTGGGAATTTGGTCTTATGATGCCTTTGCTCCTCTCTGGTACTCTGGTCGGTCCAAGTAGCCTTTTCACTGTAGAACTTTTTCTTAACCTTGCAGCCCTAATGCTCCCTTAGCATTTTGTGTCCTCTAGGGCTATTAAACTCACCACTGTGTGTTGAATCATTGATTCTGTCACTCTGTGCATGAGGTGGTTCTTTAATCGCTAGTGACAACACTGTGGTGCCTTGCAGTGATATTTGTAAATTATGCTTTAATACATTTTAAAACCGGTGTTTGGTTACAAGATTGTTGTTAGATTTTAATTTAACAAAATTACAACTAAATCTGCCATGAGTCTATTACTAATTCATCCACAGTGCTCCAGTCCAACCAAAAATCTTATATACGCAGTGGTGTAATGTGAATTTAGGGCCTATTTGTGTCTCCCATACTGACTAATACCCTCTGATCTGAGCCTTTGGATACATCAACTCTGGTTCGTCCACTAAGTTGTCCCTTAATCAAACAGGGAAGAAAATATAGTGTGTGACAATGCAGAGCTGTCTCCTCTGCTTTGATCTCAAACAGCCCCCCACCCAATGCTTAATCATGTTTTCACCTATTCACATTGCATCTCATAAAATTATGTGCTTCTCAAGATGTCTTTTTCCAGTGGGTGGACAGTGCTGGAACACCTATTACTCACTCATGCTTGAGCCTATTAGACTGCAGCCATGCCAGAGGTTCCCTTAGGCCACGGCATTTGTTGTTCTATGTGTGTGGATATTTGGATATGACTGTGTCTGCATCTGACCAACTTGCAAATCTAAAATTCTTTATTTAGGCTCTGTGCACGTGAGGAGTGTGTGTGTGTGTGTGTGTAATTGTGTGTGTACGTGTAACTTGGAGGGTTGAGAGGGCTGCATACACAGCGTTACCCCTGGCTGTGACCCACAGCTGCAGTTTTGAGGAAGTCAGGAGGAGTCTCCGTGTGCTGTCTCTCCCATTCAATCACACACACTGACACATGCCCGCAGTCCTAGTTTGTGTGTGTGTGTGTGTGTGTGTGTGTGTGTGTGTGTATGTGTGTGTTGTCTAATTTGCCTCTCGTCTAATTTACCCCTTTCTTGGTTTTCAGCACTACTGGGTGACACTGAATCTGCTCTGGAAGAGTGACTGTCTGCATATTATACCTGAGTTCTTCTTATGTTATACTAGATATACACTGATAATCCAACATGCAGAAATGCATTAAGGCAATTTGATTTAATATTACTGATGATTTATGCCTCAGTGTGTCCACTGAAAGTCGGCTGTCACTCTCAGATTCAGTCTCCCTCCTCTTTCTAAATATGCATTCAACAGCTGTTTCTCTCTCATCTGCATCCCACACCACTTTGCTTTTGACAAATTGATATGGAGCGCTTTTACATAACAACTATGTATCACACACACTCCAAATACCATCCACCGTACAAATGTAAACCTTACTCAACTATCACACACACACACACACTTTGCTGCAGGTGTTAAGAGCTGAGCGTTTGCAGTTGCGCATGTGTATTTGTATGAGTGTTTCCTTACTTTTCTCTTAGTAGAAGACAAATGTGGCTTCCATGTTAACTATTGCTTGGAAAGCCTGCAAAAAAGGGGAGGGAGAGGGAGAGGAAAGCAGAGGGAGGAGGGAGAATTGACATTCTGCACAAGCACTGCGCTCTGCTCGTGGAATAATGATTAGCTCCTCAGTATTCTAGTCACATATGCCTCACTATCAATGAGAGAGAGAGAGGAAGGAGGAAACATGAAGGAGGGGACAGAGGGGGAGGAGACAAGCAGAGGGAGGTGGGGGATTGAAGAGGGAGGGAGGATGGAGGGGTGGAGGGCACGGGACACGAAGAGCACACAGGGAGTAACAAGGTGAAAAAGAGACCAAGGGATGAAAAAAGTGAGGGGTAATGGAGGACAAAACAGAGGAGTATAGTATGACATAAGCAGTAGATGTAGGTGGAACACTGCAGTATGCTCACGCGCACACACATACACACACAGATTCACCCTGCATGTGTTCAATGTGCACTTGATACCAACACGTAAGTGAGACAGATTTGCAAACTAAAAATGAAGCTAGTGCAAGCAGTGCATGCATGAATACAAACACTCTTGTGTACCCTTGCATCCACACACACACACACACACACACACACACACACACACACACACACACACACACACACACAGAGAAAAATACACCACTACATGCGTGAAGACTACTTTGTCAAAGTCACAGCAGGTATAGCCACCTCAGCAAAGAGAGAGACAGAGGCTATGTCGCAGGGGGGAAGAGAGAGACAGACAGAATGAGGCAGTAATGATGAAAAAAGAAAGGAGAAAAAAATAAGAGGACAGAGGGTGGAGAGGAAGCATGTGCAAGCAATAAATATGTAATCACAAGGCATAAAAAATGATAAATGTATACCATTACTTATATAGGTTAATCATACATTAATAACTACGATATGATAATAGCATTGGGAAGTCAGCTGTAGCCAAATAAGTTTGCATAAGTGTGCTCACTTAGTCAAAAACAAAGAACTACATCATGTTTTTGCACGCCCCCTGACTCAGACTTTATTTTTCAAGGCGGATTATCAGAAGAGAAGTGAAATGTTTCTCCATTAAGACGGAAAATATTAAACTACAATAATGCATATAATTTACTCTAATGTCTCTTGTAGAGCACAGCAAATAGAATGAATTACTGTAATAGATAACATGAATTTTTAATGGTACAAACAATAGAAAGACCAAATGTTGATGCTTTGAATTTAGACAGCCGGAATCAGTCTAAAATGCACAGCATTTAAGCCCAATAAAGTGCATCTACAATTTCATCATGTCTCAGTTTGAATTACATAATAATTTAATATAAATTAAGAATGCATAATTTTGACTATCATCTATAACAAACCCAGAGCAGAAGTGTTATCCAAGATTCAGCATGTACATTTGCAGTAGTACATATATATATATATATGTAACTTAATAAAACATGGCTGTCTCACTATATAAAAAAAACAGCATTATTTTTCTTGCAGGGATGTATTGTGAGGCACCGCACATGCAGTGCTTTGACCCTTAATATGACTTATATTTTCCTCCGCCTGTTGTATTACTTACCTGTGTGATTTTCACTGTTAAATTTTTTGACCTTTATTGCCTGCATGATAGTTTTGCTGTGATGTTTCATTTGCACCCTTCATAAACACATACTGCAGTAGGCTATTACTTTAGCTCTTTGTTTAGGGACTGAATGAATTCACAGTTGCCTTCCTGTCACATCTAACTGAAACAGGAAATGCTTAGGGCAAAATGTCTTAGTGTAGTATATAAGTACAGCAATTAATCCATCAAGAATGCTCGCACAGCACTTGAAGACGTACACACGTCACACGTCACTGTAAAGATAATACAGTAACACTGCAATTGTAAAGAAAATGGTTCCACAGTTAAATTACATGTCTTTTCTTCAACCACAGTGCTAATCTGTGTCAGCAAACATAAACTTTAATACTTCTCTGGGGACTCTGTGGTTAGTGGGTTTACAGTGATTGTATAGACATTTATTGTAGGTCTACATTTTTTTTATTTCCAGTGATACACTGTAATGCACCTCAGGATAATGTAGCCTAGTTTTTAACATTTGTAGTGTATCCTTCTGACAGATCATTACAGTATTACTGTAGGCTCTGTACTAGAAGCCTATGTTGCAGATTGAGTTAGTCTATTTAGGACAACAGTTTACACCAGTGTATTCCAACCAGGATTCACTGGTTCACTGGTATCTGTATACCAGGGGGTACAGGGAAAGAATTTGAAGTAAGATTAGGCCAACTACTTTGAAAAAATGGAAATTACATTTTGATTAAAAAATACATCCATGTAGAGTATATTACGTCAAATTTAACATCTAAAAAAAAAATCACATGGTGCAATTAAGAATGTGTGAAAACTAGCTGAGCAAGCAAGCAGAGGTTGAAACAGCTATAAGTAATTGATATATGGATGAACTACTTAGCCTAAAGTAAACTTGGTGGTCAAATGGTTGAATTAGCTCAAATTAATGGGTAAATGGTTTAAATGGCTTTAAAGTTGTGGATAAATGTTGAAATAGATGGCTAAAATAATGGATAAATGTTGACATAGCTAAAAGTAATTGATAGGTGGTTGAAATAGTTTTTGTTTTTTCATTTTTTTTTTTTTAAAGCTAAAATAATGGATAAACACTAAATAATGAAATTGCAAAAACTATGCTAATGGATAAACAATTGAAATAGCTAGGTCTAGCTAAAAGTAATGGAGGCATAACATTAAAATCAATGGAAAATAGTTAAAATAGCTGAAGAAATTTGAAAAATGGTTGAAATAGCTAAAGGTTATAGTGTCCTAGTGTCCTAGTGTCCTCCACCTGCACGGGACACTGTGATGTCAGCGAGTTTACTGCTGTGAGAGCTGAATATGCACATTTCTTCCTGATGGTCACTGGGGTATTTTTAGTGTTTATGATATAAAAAAGAGGTGAGAATCAAAGGGATGCCCAGGGTGAGAGCAGCTCATGCATGTGCTCGTTTCTCATTTTTTTCATTTGTTGCAAGGACATTCCTAAATCTGATGGCTATTTTAGCCCCATGTATCTGCATAATTTCCCATTTCATTGGCTTCTATTAAAAGATAAAACCTAGTTTTCACAGCATGCTCTCACAGCCTATAAATTCCATTAATAATTTAAATACATAATTGCAAAAACCATGGCACATGCAAGCATATACAGTAGTTTATATTCAACTCACCTATGTAAATGCATGATTATACTGTACTGCATATCGACTTGTATTTTCATCAATACGGTGCAAAGTAGAAAAGCTATTCAGTTAAACACTAGCCATGTCAGTTTATTCAGGTGTTTTAAGTGAAACCAAAAATTATTCATGGGAACTGTATTTTTTTTTCCCCAACGGTACTTCCCTCGAAGTATTTTAAAAACAGTTCCCAGTGTCATTACCATAGTTGTTAAACATCTCCTCATTTTAACAGGCAAACACATTTTTGTATGTAAAATTGAACTACACATTTCATTTTGTGTAGTAATAATAATAATGTTTGGGGTAACTTTTACGATTTAATTTAGTTTTTGAAAAAACAACCAGTCAGCTACATTTTTCTGGATATGTTGTCAGTTTCATTCATTTCTATAAATCAAGCATCAACGGATTTTTTATACTGACATTATTGTAAATGCTTTATTTTCAGTATTATCAACACTGCAGTTTCCTTGACTATTGTTACATTACGTTTTGAAGATGTGATCACATTGTCATTACTGTATGTTCACTTTTAAAACAAAAGAAGCTGGATTCATCTGTATTTGTTTGTCAATAGCCATTACATTCTCTCTCTCTCAAAAATTTACAGTTGCATATGCATTTCTAGCTGAATTGGACTACACCAAAATCCATATTTCGTATTTAAAAATAAAGATCAACCATTTTATCAGCTCTATCGGCTAACATCCTGGCATCATGATATAACATAAAAATCACACTTAAGGCCATAAGTAAAACTACAGACTCAGTAAAATTTAAATTACATTTAAATCTGGTTTTCAGGACTCTGCATCAAAAGATCTGCTTTTGTTCATCCATGCTCGTCACAAACCCAGAACAGAGAACCAAAAGCAAAAAAAAACAAGGTTAAGTCTGAGCTGAGGAATGAACACAGGCAAAAAATATACTGTCCCCTGTACAGCAAAAAGACCATTATACTGCAGTCGGACTGACTCCCAGGAGCATATGAGTCCCGTGATTTCACTGCCAGCATCAACAGTTTCATTACACATTTGTGTGTTTGTTGTGTGTGTTTTCAGTTCCAGTGTTAGGCAGCAGGTATGATAAACGGCACTCTACCAGAATATCAGCTCTCAAGATTTGCTAGGAAGGAAACAAAACATGTATTTATTGACTGGATGCCTGTTGACTCTCAGAAAAGCAATGAAGAGCAGCTAAATTCTTGGCTTCTTGGTTTCTTCTTGCTCCTCAGGAGCACTCTATTTCCTAATATGCTTCTCACTCTGCAGAAACGCTGCCATTTTTCCCATTTCAGTTCCCAGCACAATCATCAGCATTTCTCTGCATGACATGGAAACAAACTAAGACCGAGTTCCTCTGCATGAGTGTGGTTTCAAACCCCCCTGTCAGCAATCACTGGGTGGGAGACAGCCATAAACTGCACTTTAAAAGCCTATAATCTGCTACTGCAGCACTGGCAAAACTTATATCATATTATGCCTCTTCCCATTCAGACACATTAAGATCATTATTTTTGTAACTATACAGCAATTGGTGGATAATTTCATTACACTATTTGCCACTGCAAGTGCTATAATTCTGCTTAATCATCATAAATCTCGCCACATCCCTGTTATTGTATTTAATTACAGCACAAAAATCAATTAACAACATAATGCCCTGCAAATTATTGGAACATTAGGGTTGATCTATACACACAATTTTACTTCATTGTGCCTTCCACTAACATTAAAATGTATGTGACAGTCTGTATATTTCTCAGACCTGTCAAAAAGGCAGTAGTGGCCATTTACAGCAGGACCTATTAAGTCCATCTCATCTGATGAGAAGGGGGCAATGCCCTCATGTCATCCACCTTATAAAATGATGGACGCTCACAGATGTGAAAGCTGAAGCGTTTTATTATAAAGAAAGCAGAAGACATTTCATGGGCCAACACCGGTCTTCCCCTAATAAATAGGGGCTGTAAACACATGTCTGTATACAATTGAGGGCCAATTTTACGACCTGTTTTTCAATCAGTTTGAAAGACTAATTTTAGGTACATTCTGTTCTCCTGAGAATTTCATCTGTGTATCAACCTTTAATTCATTAGTTTTACACAGCTTCAACAATGATATTAAACTAATTTTTTGCTTAAGGAAAGTTGGAAAATAGTATTACTTCACAGGATGGGACTTTTGCTTAAACTGGTTTGTAAACCTATCAAACTATAAACAGATAAGGTAGTAATATAAGGTAGTAACTGCATATCCATCAACAGTCTATATTCTCAACTAATCTTTCAGTCTCTCTCTACCATGCTGCGCTGTCCACAGTAGTTTCTAATCTGTCTTCATACAGTCTCCTCCACAATGAACTCGATGGTATGCTGAGGTGACTGGCTAGTCTCCACCATGGTGATTTCATTGCCATCCACGGTGATAGTGGGAACAGTAATGGCCTGAGTTCCTAGAACAGAGGACGGCAGGATGACGACCTGTGAGGTCCCCTCCATGCCACTGAGCTGATCAGACGGGATCATGACCGTCTCAGTACCTCCTTCGGCACCCTGCAGTACATAGATCGTCTGCACTGAGCCAGGATCAACCTCCCCTGTGGTGGCCAGAGAAGACAGCACCTTGGCCCCCTCCAGCACCTTCTGGACCTGGGCTGCCTCGGCTGCTTGTGCCACCTGCTCAGCGGTTTCCAAAGGCAGATCTCCATGTAGCCGGATGTGTTTATCCAGGTTCGAGCGAGAGCGGAAGGCAGCAGGGCAGTGGGGACACGGGTAGGGCTTCTCGCCACTGTGGGTACGGGCGTGCTCTGTGAGACGGGCAGCCACACTGAAACTCTTGCCGCAAATCCAGCAGCAGAAAGGCCGCAGGCCGCTGTGGATGCGCTCATGGTCCTGCAGATGGGGTAGCTGGCGAAAACGCTTTCCACATGTGGTGCACTGGTGGAGGAATGAAGGAGAATGGGGAAGTGGAAAAGGGGAAAGTGCATTAAATATAAAAAGATAGGAGGGCGGCAGGAAGGTGCCAGTGCACAAACTCGACTACAACTAATATTTTCTGAGACCTCTCTTTATATTTTTCTGCAGATGCAGCACTTCTGGCTGGGATAGAAGAGCAGAGAGACCAGGGTATGGGGAAGACAGAAGGGGGAGATACAGATATAAAGCAATATAAACAACACAAGTGTTTTTCAGTTCCTCTGTAGATGATTTTCACACAATTAATTGGTTAATTGCTTGTCTATAAGGCATCAGAAAACAGTTTAAAAAATGTCCATTACAATGTCCTAAAGATTAAGGTAATGTCTTCAAATGTCTTGTTTTATCTGACCAGCAGTCCAAAGCTTAAAATTACATATATTTAGTTTATACTGTCGGACTGCGATAAACAGCTATAATTAAATTCAAAAAGCAGGAACCAGAGATTTTTTTTGCTTTATAAATGAATTAAAACAACTGAATATTCTAATATTCTGTTGATCAACCAATCAATCAATTAACAGAGGAGCTCAGAAATAATGTTTAAAGTCTGAGCTGAGCTAAACAATTTCTAAATAAAGTAAATTCCACAGTCGTACCTTTCCTGCTGCCCTAACATTTGTTCTCTGTTTGCTCCAACCTGAGTGCAGACCATGAACTACAACTACATACTTGAATAAACGTCAAGCACCACAAACGAATGACTTTGTTGTGCTTTTAGTTTGATTCCCACTGGAGATACTCCAGAAACCGTAAACCGTGTTGTCAGTTTAGCAGTTTCAGTATCTCTGTCAAATATACTCTAATAAAATTACTGTCCCTGTTGAGATTGCTCTTTATATACTCAGCAAATATAGGTGTTCCTTCAAGAACGCAAAGTGTATTTGATCTAAATTAAAATTCATCCCTATAACTGCCATTCTGTTTGAGGACCAATGCTCCTAGAACTTCAATCTTCAGCATGCTTGATAGATATTGCACAAAGCAAAGCCACAAACATTAAATCAATTTTTACACTCCGATGTGCTTTGATGGGCTTGGGTGGGTCTATAGTTGATGTCATGCCTCGTCACCAGAGCAGCAGAAGGAGAGGGAGAGAGTCCCAGAATAGTAACAGGCACAGAGGGGAGTTGACAGGCCCTAACTCAGCCCTGCCATTAATCACAGGTACACAGGGAGGGAGGAAACACCCATAGGACACACACTCCACCAATGGCCATGATCCGGAACCACATATCTGGCCAAAGCTATGAACAGGTGTGACCATGAGGGGTGAGGCAGTGCTGGATTTCAATTTGAAATAAAATTGTGTTTGAAAGCCTTGTGTAAAAAGGACAAAATATGATTCAGAGGGCTGAGAGAAATTCCCTCTTTATGCAAGCACAGACACACAATCCTCCTCCTTACCTCAAAGGGCCTCTCATCAGTATGTGTCCTCATGTGAACATTGAAGGTGGAATTGTAGGCAAATTCCTTGTGGCAAATCTGACAGCGGAAGCGGGGTCGGTTTTTGGACTTGCTGAGTGTTCCCTGGAAATGTGCCAGCACATGCTCCTCCAGGGCATTGTTGGAGGTAAATCGGCGGCGGCAAGGCCTCACTGGGCATTTGAGAGGTGTCTGGCCAGTGTGGGACAACCGATGGAGGTCGAGGCCCTCCTGGGTCATGCAACGGTGGCCACATAGGTCACACTCAATCTGACGGAGGAATGAAGGCATAAAGGAAAAAGAAATGTGAGCAGACAAACAGAAAGATAAGGAAATGGAGAATGGGTTGGGGGGATTAATTAAAAGAGAAAAGGTTGGCGTCTTGATGGTCTGATTGTGAGGTAAACACAATGTCACAGTTCAATTCCAACTGGAAGACCTTTGTTAGATGTCACCCCCTTCTCTCTATCACTACATTTCCAGCTGGTCTCAAATGTCAGCTATCCAAATAAGGGTAAAATGCCAAAATAATTTTAAAAGGTGGAAATAAATAGATAAAACGATCACACAAAATTTTGTCCTTCACTTAAGATTTAGCAATCTCTCTCTTTCCAAATGTCTTTGAAGTTGAGAAGGAAAAAACAGAATAATAATTATCTGCGCTCCAAACCTGTCCAGTGCAGCGTCCCCGGCCCTGACCCCGTCCACGGCCAGCATTCTTCTCCTCGTCTGTGGTAGGACAACGCTGCAGGTGGATTTCCAGCACTGACTGGTTCACAAACTGGGATGAACAGTGAGGACACATCGCTGGCTGCTTGTCTGTTAAAGAGCAGTGTCAGGTTTAGACAGGTGGTTGTATTCTGTCATCATACTACAAGCAGCTACAGTGCGATGCTAATATCTGATGGTGGACTTGAACGTGTTGATTACTAGATGTTGTGCCTATTATCCTGCAGTGACAGGAAAGTACATACAGAAACAGCTGGTGATGGGCATCGGTGCCCGAACATTCAGATGCAGCCAGTTTTTCACTGTCAACAAACATGGTAAGATTGTCACTGTGTTCAATGGTTGCTCAATAATATGAACACACGGGGAGAGTTCAACGTAAAAAATGTATAACACAAGATGTTAGGATATGAACTTGTGTCTTAATTAGTGATTAAACAGTAGTTCTTATTCACAAAAGACATTTTGACATCAAAGTCAGAAAAGCACAGGTGTAAATAATAAAATGAATGATTGATGATGATCAGTTACAGGGTCTGGGTATTGTTTGTGCTGGCTCAAGGTCACACTATCATAGTTTACTTGAATAGATTGGAGCTACCGTTACTGTTATCAGTAACACCTCTTCTTTTCCTAAAGCATGACCGCTCAAAATGTCTATTGTGAAAAAGGTCTATTTGTTGATTAATTGATTTGTCCATCTAGAGAAGACTAATCAAACATGAGAATTGAGAATTTATTTCATCATTTAAGGGATCTATCATGCAGAAGTGCCAAACATTTGCTTGGTCAGACCAATCATGACTTCTGAAGACGTCAACTTGGGTCAAGTTTTTTTCACATTTTATAGACAAATTTATCAATACAATCATTGACAGATTAATGTATTATTTGTTGATCCACAACTAACAGTTATCCTCATTATCAATCTAACTAGTCACTCTCTCTATTAACTGATTAGTCATTTGGTCTATGAGTAAATGTCAGAAAATAACAAAAAATCACAATTTCCCAGAGCTCATTGTAGCATCTTCAAGCTTCTTTTTGTCCATTCCAAAACCTAAAAATATTAAATGTACAGTGTCATGAAACTGAGAAAAAGTGCTAATCCTCACTACTGAGAGCCCACAACCATCAAATGTTGGGCATTTTTGCTTGAAAATGGATTTAAGTGATTAATCAACTGTCAAAATATATGCAGATTAATTTTCTGTCAAACAGCTAATCATTCCACTCATCGTTTCAGCACTGATCATCTGGTGGCCTAGATGTATTTTTGCCAAGCAAACTACACTCCCACTTGGGTTGCCTTTGAAAACCTGGCTGGGAAATCGCTGACATTGATGGTTCATCAGTATGTCCATAGGTCGTCATGCCAACATCTAGCAATCTGCTAACCATCTGTACTGTCTATCCCAGTGGGCGCGATCCACTCTACTCCCCATTGGGACCGTATAATTAAACCTTTAATAGGGACAATGTCAGCCTATGGCCCTGGACTGATCAATGGATCAATCTCTCCAATCATCTCTCTCAGAGGAGCCACGTACCTCTGACCCCTGATGCACGCTGACTCTTCAAGCTTAACTAATGAGGTTGCCGTGCCAACGCGTCCCTGATTAAGATGAAGTGTCAACATGTTTACCCAATTCATTTACCTCCACCTTCCTCCTCCATTCCACGTGGGAGGCAGATCAATGAAATGTCATTGACCTAATGCATCGGAGGAACTATACACATATAACATAGATATATGTTTGTAAATAAACAAGATAGGCCACCCAGGCAAGCTGATGGGGGCATTTATCGCCAACTTTGCATTAATCAATAGTAAATTCACTGCATGTTGTACTGATAAGAACATCATATTTAATTAGTTTCCGCTACAACGAGGCACTTGGGCTTGCATCAGATTTCTTGACACGTTCATCGCAATCTGAAATCCTCTTTAATGGATTCACACTTTCTCGTAGATGGATGGAAACATTGATCAAAGACAGAAGATAAATGGTCCCACGGACAAAGGATATAGGACTTAAAAAGAAAAGTAAAAAAATTACATTTAATGACAAAAAGCACTTCAGCCCAGATGGTCATTCTATATCATTTTGTCATTTCTGCTATCTTCAGGTTGCTCCTGCTAACCAGAGAAGTGGGTGGGTTGAAAGATATATGCCAATCTGAGCATTGAACTCTCACCTTGGTGAGTGAGCGAATGCAGGTCGAGGTCTTTCCTGCGTTTGAATGCCTCTCCACATTCTGGGCAAGGGAACGGATGGCTGGTGTGGAGCAATCTATTTAAACAAACAAAAAAAAACATATTTAAGCAAGTGCACAAACACAAAAACAGGCAATAATAACAAATAATTATACCTGAGGCCCAATATATTACGATTTAAAATGTCCCTATTTAAAGACATATAATAATCCTTAATAAAGAGGTGGAAAAAGTCATGTTTTGGTAAGCTGCCGCCCTATATATGACTTTTAGGAGAACAGCCAGCAAGTATGTGCTTAGCTGTGCTTCAGGTTAAATAAGACGTATTAGCTGAGTGTATAACGGCTCGAGATAAAAGAACAGCAGTAAACTGGGAGGAGTCAGAGTTACAACATGAAAGACTATATTTATCCATTGCATAACATTACGCTTGATATAGCCTTAGGGACAGAGAGAAGTGTTAGGGTGTATTCCCCTAATGCTGTATAAGGCTTGCTTTCACAGTGTGGGGGGAAAAAAAGAAAAAGAAAAACACTGGATCTTTCGGCAGCTTCTCATGATCACAACAAACACAAATGATGAAGTTTGAAAAACGTGGTTCCCTAAAGATCGCATATATACAAGTATATGTATTGTATTTATCACACCCCTACAGGTACTGTTATAGCAAAGGCACTTGACCACACAAGTCACTTAAAGTAAAGCAGGAGGCTAGAGGTGATGGGCAAAGACCTCTCAAGGCCCGTAAGAGTCCAGGTTCTTTCTATTCCCTGTTAAATAGATCATAGAAATCAATATTTCAAGGACAGCTGACCCTGAGATAGCTGGGAGAATTAAAATTTCAGTCAGGGTCACCTCTCCTTCTAGCCAGATGTTCTTCAATGAGTAGGGGTGATGCTTTACACACAGTATTACTCGCTACGTAGGTATACACTGCAATAACAGATAAGCCATAATACTGATTCCTGCTTTTAGCTCAGCAGCCAAAACGTATGTTCCACTGCTTCCCGGAACATGCCACTGGTTTGGCCAGTCAGTTTCCAGACAATCACAAGTGTAGTCAAATTGGTGTTTGAACAGTGAAACCTTGACTCTGATCACTGTCCAACTGGTAAAAATATAAGCTATACAATTTCCAAACTGGAAAGCCTAAAGTCAGCGCTTTTAGCTTACAATGTTTCATTTCACACCAATGTGTTATAGCCAAAGCCAATAACATACACATACATACACACAGTAAATCGTCTCCCCCATGCTTAACCAGGTAGGACAGGAACAGGCTCTTCCCCCATCCTTGGTTATCGTTATCATCTTAATTTACTGGGCCTCTGTCTGTCAATCATATGTGGCTGAGGCTCAAGGGCACCCAGACATCTCAGTTAGTGTGTGTGCTATGCAGCTTAAAGGTCTTGCTGAGTAGTCGGGACAAGGCTCAGCTACTGCAGCTCCTGGCAAGGGTGGGCTATCTAAATCCTGCCTTGGGTTCTGCTTGGAACCATAATTCTAATGTATTTACACAACAAAAAGGGTTTTGAATTAAATATTGACAATCGTCAGGCATGTTTTCATTATTTCTACCTACACTCCTACAAATAAAAGATGCTAGAGAAAAATGTTAAAAAAGTGTTACTTGTGATGGTTAAGCTGATCCTCCGTGTTGAATCGTGAGGGGCAGTGAGGACACGGAAAAAGATGAGCAGCTCCCTCGTTGTCCAAAGTACACACCTGCATTGAGGGACACAAAAGTGTCAATAAAGAAAGTAAATAAATAAATTTAAATCACAGCAGGTTATCTACCAAAAAAAAAAAAAACCTACTAACAAAATGAGTGCGGGCATCTACATGAGAGATGTACTTGACTGCAACAAGTACATCTCTCAGAATCATTTGCACTTGAATTTCATGTAGTTTTATTTTTTTAATTTTATATATGAGATTTTAGAATGGAAGGCATCAATTTGAGAACAATTTTAGCAAGTAGAAAATGGTAGGAAGCATACCGGTTTTCGTCCACGCTTGCGCCGAGGCTGTGTTGATGTGTGAATGCGTTGGTGTCTCTTCAGGGTGGCTGCCTGGGAGAAGTTTTTGCCACAAATATCACAGCTGAAGGGCTTGTTGCCCGTGTGGCTCATGCTGTGGCGCAGTAGGCTCTGGGAGTTAGTGAAGGACTTTGTGCACACCTTCACAACAACAATAATCAGGATTAGTGCCATAAATATGTTTACAACAGTTTTAAACACCTCTTGTAAGGGAATAAATAAAGTTGTATATTACTAAATTTGATCAAATTATAATTTTCAAAGCAATTTCCATTGTGCAGAGACAACGGAGAATCTGTCAAATATAATGAGGTTGGAAGTTCAAATGGTGTCTGCCTCCTCTTCAAAGCATTACATCATCTCGTCAATGTCAACTGAACAACAGAAATGACATTTACATCAAAGCAAATTATCTCTCAGACTCATGAAAGGACACATTTTGAATAAATTTTGATTCGCACCTTGCACGTGAAGAGCTTTTCTCCAGTGTGGCTGTACACATGGGTGCGGAGGAAGACGCGTCGGGTGAAGGTTTTGCCACAGTAGGGGCAAACATGGGGTAAAGGTGTGCGGGCCCAGTCCTGCAACAGCTTAGCAGGTGGAGGGTGGTTGGTGTTTTCTGGGTCTGCTGCAGTGCTGCCCTCCATTTCCTCTTTGGTGCCTGAACCCTTGTTTCCTGAAAACAACAAAAAGAAGTCCATTAAGGCAAAAACACCCTACCTTATTTTTTCCAAAACAGGCTTTAAAACAATTACTTCCACTTACCTTTGAGTGCATTACCAATGCTCAGGACCCTGAAAGAGGGTTTACTTCTCTTAGGAAGGGATGATACTGAATCACTGGCGGAGGTAGGTGGGGAAAGCAGCCGCTTCGAGCTCTGTGGGGTATCCTGAGGTTTAGCAGTGGCTGTTTCATCACCACTTTCAGCTCCATCCGCCACTTCTGTCCCTGATGTGAAGAGGTGCTCCCGGCGATGGTACAGGTACTGGGTGGTGTTCATGAAGCTAACGCCACAATGGGAGCAACTATGTAGTGGCTCCTTCAGGCCGTGCTTCTGCTTACGATGGGCAACCAGTCCTTCTTCATCACTGAAGCTCTGCCCACACTGGGTGCACATAAACAAATAAGGCTGTGCGAAAGTGGAGGTGACACTGGTAGTGGAGGGAGTGGCATCCTGCCCCTGCTCACCAGTCCCATTGCTCTGAGTACAAACTTCCTCTGATGGTGTCGCTTCAGGAACCACTACCACCTTTTCCTCACCTTTCTGTCTGTGTTGCTTGCGGTGGTAAAGAAAGAGTGTAGTGTTTAGAAAGCTTTCCCCACACACAGAGCAGCGGTGCAGAGCTTCCTCAAAGCCGTGTTGGGTCTTGCGGTGGGCCACTAGTTCAGAGACCAGGCCAAAGCATGAGCCACAGTCCACACATAGGAGGACTGGTTCAGGCTTAGGCTTTTTGTTTGCCCCTCTCTTCTTGGGAGACGAATCTTCCAGATTAGAGGTCAAAGAGGCCGCCTCAGAAATGGGAGGATCAGAGCACTGAGCTGTAGAGGTCTCTGTATCCTGCTGCGTCTCTTCCTCTGCTACAGGTTTCTCCAAAGGTTCTGGCTTAAGATTTATGCTACTTTCACTCTTCGAGAGAGAAGAATCATCTGGATTTAAGGTTGAAGTGGAGCTCTGAGCTAAGGAGGTCTCTGCCTCAGGTTGTGAATCAGGTTTTGACTTGCTCCCAGAGGCAGACTGCTGACATGTCTCTTCTTTACGGTGTTGCTGCCAGAGGTCCAGGCTCTTGAAAAGTTCATCACAGTCCCCACACTGGTAGAGGATTCTGGGCTGGTCTGATGACAGCTTTGCACTCACTGAAGCCTGCTTGAGTATACTCTTATCAAGTTGCACAGAGGAGTCTCCTGCTTGGACTTGAATTTGTGGGACTGCAACTGTCCTCGATATATTTATTACTTTTTGCTGCAAAGACAAGGGAGGAAAGAAAAAAAAAGATCAGAGATTAACCTTCAATGTTTAACTTGTTCTTTGTGTTTCTGTGTAACGACATTACTCTGTAATACTAATCAAATAACTGTTTCAAGTCAGTTCAACCTGCGGTGTTTTTCTTTAATTTTATCCTGTCTGGCAGATGAGGAATGACAATTCAGTGTTGGGGTACTGAGGTCAATTAGATCAGCATGTGTTTAGAGCCAAGGCTCCTCTGAGAGCTCCAGACCGCCAAGATAAGGCGGTCTGGTTATCGATAACTATCAAAGGTTGAATGGGTCACTCCACAGGATTTAACATTTGCTCCTTCTGTCCATTTTAATGATAAAAGATCATCAAAGTCAAGGTTTAAGAGGTCTGAAACTGCCTCAATCCCAACATTTCAACATGTCTCAGATACAACAATGCTGTTGATTTTACAGCTAAAGCCGTTTTACTAGATTTTTATCCTTTAAGCATTAAAAAATTCAGAGCATCTTGGCTGATGTTCTACTGAGCATTATTTGGTTTTTTTTTTGCTTCCAAAGCGAACATCTTTAATACATGGTATGCTCATGCAGTGCATCCCACACAAAGACTTGACTTGGGAGGGCCGCCCAAGTATATTAACAGCCACCTAAGTATTTTGGCGACTCATTTAAGCATTTTTTATTTTTACCACCACAACCCTAAATGTCTTGCGAACAAAGGGAATTTTTCTTTATTAAGGTGGTACAGAATATAACTTTTTGTTAGTTCTAAAGTATGTTCTGACTAACTGCTCACTCAAGCCTGTAATGAAGCAAAAAGTAAAGATCAGTCAACATTAGGAGTTATTTTTTGAACTCACCAGGAATGTACAGAACATTTTTTATCATCTCTACTACAGCTTGACACAGTGGAGAACTTGTGTTCTTGCATGCAGACAGAATGGGTATTTTGTACGATCTAGCTAACCAACTACATGATTTGATGGAGAACTACACTTTCAAAAAAGCATTATTCATGCACATATACTGTAATCCATAAATGTTCTTGCAATTTTACACATCAAAGTCCCTCAAATGACCTAATAACATTTCTGTAAATTTTCCTCCACAGATCTAGCATGCACAAAACTGGCAACATTCCCGGTTACAGCACAAAAAAAACCTCAAACAAAAACAGTCTATCAGGCCATCTCTGGCACTACACTGGAGATAAGGTTGCACATTATTAAAAACCATAGAGAAAATAATATCAGAGGAAGTACTGGTAAAAACAAGTACGTGTACACTCTGTTTATAACAACCATGTCATATGTGAACACATACTCACCGGAAAAAAAACAAAAAAAAAAACCCCTTCACTCAAAAAGTAAATCCAGCAATGTAAGAGGTTTCATTTGCAAAAGGAAGTGTTATAAAGGCTTACATCTTCATATCAAACATTTATTTTAAAGTGGCAATCTCAAAGATTTCAATCCTATGTAACATGTTGTTACTAGTGGTAACAGCAGATGTGGTTCAATACCACAGGTCAAAGACTTCTGGGGGCAGCAAAACAAACTATTGTTGTGTTAATAAACAAGTCAGGCAATAATTGTCCTTTTTCCATCATTCTGTGAGCAACCATGATCTGACTTTCTGCTGCATACGGCATGAGTCTACAAAAAGCAGGGCACAGTGAAAGGAGCTGGTTACCTCGCTGATAAGTCAGAGGTATGCAGCAGCCTGTTTCCTGCAGCTTCATCTATATCTATCTCTATATAGATATCTATCTATCTATCTATCTCTATATAGATATCTATCTATCTATCTATCTCTATATCTATCTATATCTATCTATATCTATCTATATCTATATCTATATATCTATATATATATCTATATATCTATATATTACTGTAATATTTCAATCTGATCAGCTATCACAAAATGCAGAAAATGACCGATGTTTTGTAGACGCATTTTTGATCAGTTCATAATATTGAAAATATATAAACATTGCAATACTTTCATCAGTGGACCATAGGCTAAATCCCCATTGTGTTACCTCATTCGGTGATAGTGACATAACAGACATTTATTTCAATGAAATTAAGACTTTTCAAAACCTTAGACAGCCTTAAAAATGGAAGCTATGCGGTCTATGAGTTTTCACATAGATCATCTTCTCAATGTCTTTCTCCTTCACAGACCTCAAAGAAAAGATCATGATGTTATCCTCATTAACCTCCATATTATAAAAGTCTTATATCATTGATTTTTAATTTTTAATGTAATACAATTGATAATTGAATGTTCTTCATGTTTATGTCATAGGTCCATCATTTTATCATTATAATGAGGCTTTCATTTTAATCCTTGAAATAAGCCTTCCATTACAAAAGCCACATTCCACACCATTGGTGGGCAGATAATGTATGCACACAAGATACAAGTCCCAAACAGTGGCATTGTCCCGTTTAAAAAAAAAAGGCAACTACAACAAATCAAGTCTTTTAGACCTATGTGATTAGTGAACAAGGTTTGTAATTTTTTTCATACTGTAATTAATACTGAATGATTTAACAACCTCCATGCATAGTTCAGAACAAAAAAAACAGCTTCATGACTAGACAAAATTATTATGGCTCAACTGTGTATTGTTAATTGGTGTTGAAGTTTCTGTATGAGGATGATACCCCAAACAAAAACACATTGACATATGGTGAATGGTACACACAAGTGAAGAGACAAGGCCCCAACTCTGTCCGGCAAGCTTTATCTGAACTGGCCATTTAGAAACTAGCCACATTTTTTGGCGTTGTACATTTTTAATCCTGAATAAAAGGTATGTTGTGTTACAATTTTTAAAACTAAGAAAACTTCAGGATTTAAGCTTTCAGGAAGCTTCCCTACTGAATCTGATTATTCAATTATTCAATCATTGTTGAAGAGCTTCTAGTAGTGCCATAATGTATGTTAATTGCATGTTTTTAGTATGCTGATAAGGAAGTTTGCAGATGTGGCAGTTCAGTCAAACTTTGGTCCAAAAAGATAATGAAGGGGTGAATTTGTGTAGTCAGAGCAGGGTGCACTTGTGATTAACCAAATCACCAAAAAGGCAAACTTTGACTTGTTTCATGGACGGTTTTGGGAAGACATTTCTATAACATTCTCCTTTAATGCTCTGTGATAATGTATTTGAAAATGAGAAAAGTAAGTGGGTTTATCATTTAAATATCATTTTTAAAGAAGAATTCAACTTAAACCCAGCTTCAGCTCAAACAGATCTGTGTCTTATGTAACATGTAATGTAAACAGAAGAGCAAGGCTTCAGTCTCTTCATGACCAAAGATGGTAGTACTGTACTGGACTAGTGTTGATTAATGAGGTTAAGTTGTAGGGCCCTTGGTTTCCTATTTCCTATACATATGCATGTGAAAGTATGTTTGGCAAATGATGTTGATATATAATGATATATACTGTTGTCTAGAAAACTACAAAATATTAGGTTTGCTCTCTGTTAGGAGAGACAGGGGTGTTTTGCCGACTTGTGTAAGTTGCTGTCACCTATTAATGATCAATAATAATCACATAAATATTCAAATCTGTCAGTGTCTGTGCTTTATTTGTGTCTGTGTCCAGAGTTTTTACAGAATTTCCACCACAGCTCGATTTTCTAACTTTCAGATTCAGGAGAAAAAATTAGGTGCAAGTTACACTCTATGAATTCAATCACTCATCTGAGAAATGAATACAGACATGTTAAAAGAACTCTCTGCATCCAATTGAGAGATAAATAGCCATTGTTTTCTATCAATGCCACATAATGTACAAAGAAATTATAATACTCTAGCTAATGAAGTGGGGATGCTTACAATAAACCAGCTTATGGCAAAGCAGAGGCCAGGAAGCCATAGGGTATGCAGGTTTATAGTGTTTCTTCAGCTGATTCATCTATGAGAATGCCATTGAGCAAAACATCAGGAGAAAGGGTGGCATTGACTGATGCATTTCTCATGCTTCTCTTCCCGCTGGCGACTCAGGATTCAGTCTGTCTGTCATTAGTGTCGCTGTGCTTTATGGACGTGTGTTGAAGACTGTAAAGATGGAAGTCTGGGCACAAGCTCAGACAGCCATGCCCTACTGCTAAATGAGGGCCAATGACTGCTTTTAACCCTGAGGGCTTTCTGAAGCTGTCATGAGAGAGGCAGAAGAAAAAAGTGCCAGTCGCACCAAGACTCAGCTCAGTATGTCAAAGTTAAACAAAATAACTCACCTCATTATACAACTTTCAAACTCTGCAATTCAGATAGCGTGTTCATAGAACTCTGAATAAATAGAGCTCAGCATTTTGATGAATGGCATCCTAAAATAATATATTCCAAACAGGATACGTATTGTAAAAAAACTGAACAAAATGCATTATGTACAAATCCACAGGTGCCTCAAATGCACTATGAGCCAAACAATAGAAATAAAGCAGAATGAACATAGAGAAGCTACATTTTGTACACAGAGGTAATATGCAGAAAAATTACAAGTTGTAGACCTACCCCAAAGAAGCAAAAGGGTTAACCCCATCACAAAAAGCCAAAAAAAGATTATTTTTTCCATCCTAATGAATAAAAGTAGCTCATTTTTACTGAAGTATGAGGAACATTCTGGTTATTCAGGTGGCCTTGCTGGATACCATGTAAATGTGGCATCCTGGACATCAATGTGGCCTGGGACCTTTATCTCATGTCATTCTCTTCCTCTCTCGATCTCTATTGTTTTTGATCTACTGTGATTTCTCCTGTTACGTCCAAAAATAATGCAGTACTTTCATAAATTTCTTGTAACCATGTTGCTATTGTATCGTATCATATGACCCAAAACAACCTCGCAATTAAGCAGGCTTATATGCTTTGATTAAACAAAATCTTGTATACACCAGCACATTCAGAACAGAGTTCAACCAGCAACTATGATAAATATGATATATGAAAAGTCAGAGTTTATTCAAAATATAAAACATGCACTGTCACATATTCTGAAATATTAAGTCTAAGTTAAAAAGCCCAACACTCTATAATCCATAATCAATCCACTTTTAGTACTGCCACAGTTTTGCCTGTTCCACTTGTTTAACTTTTTAAGTTAAAAAGCCCAACACTCTATAATCCATAATCAATCCACTTTTAGTACTGCCACAGTTTTGCCTGTTCCACTTGTTTAACTCACTGGTGGCTGATTACTATGATAAACCAGGTACTAATGTGTTATTTTGCCATTACACCAGACAGAAAGCAAGTCCGAGTAGCACTTAAGTACTGAGAAAAAAAACGGTTAAATAATCTGCAGGCCTTACTACACATCCACTGTCAACTTATTGGGGTAAATGTTATTGGTCTGATAAATGTACAAGTATGAAGAGTTAATGACTGATATTTGTCTTAATACATTTACTAGCATTGTGTATTTAAGACATGTACATGTCATAGTGCAAATTGAAAAGGGGAATCCATTCAAACAAAATATTTAAAGATGTATGTAATGACATTTTATACGTTACAATGTTGATATGATGATAGTTTTTACTTTTAAATAATTTAAGAAACTCAGGCCTGTTTATCCAATTTAAATATATACTGTCTATGCTCTTTCATAGCATGTGACAGTTGCATGGCCCATTTATATTCTTTATATTATTGCAGTAACAATGTTTTAATGCTACCCTCTTGGCCAGGTTTCTCTTCAAATGGAGATTTTAATCTGAATGAGTCTTGCCTCGTTAAATAAAGGGGAAAATTGAAAAAAAAAAAAAATGAAAGTGATACACGTCAAATAATAATTACACCATAAAAAGCTCATTATGATAATTATCTAACCCCAAAAAAAACTTACTGTTTAATATTTAGTTAAAAATATGATGTCAGTGTACACCTAAAATCAGATATAAATATACAGCAATACTTTGAAATGAGTCTTTAAATCATTACAACCAACTCAAGGTTCTGATGAGTGCTCTGATGAAGGTCATTATTACTATGAGTAATAAACTGACAAGAGCATTGTCAATTAATGAATAAAGTTATACTTCAATGTCATTCTCCAGATATGATTGAGGCTTTTATGCGATCACACAGATGGCCATTTCAGTCCCCACCATCACAATATTGATGTTTCTTCAGTTCTATTCTTGGACTCAAAACACCCAGGCACAATCACATGATAAAAAGGACAAATTGCTCAATGTGCCGGTATTTACCTGAGTCTGTAGCGCTGGAACAGTGATAGGGATGGTTCCTGATGTGTCTGTCTGTTCATCCTCAGCAGTACACGTCAACTGGTGCTTCAGTACCTCTTCCAGAGTGTTGAACTCCTGGTAGCAGGGGAAGCACATGTACACTGAGGAACTCTCCATGGCTGCCTGGGGATTATAAATCAAAAACATTTCATAAGAGACAAAGCAATGCAAATCTGATTTAGATAAAAGGTGCAATAGTTCACAGAACTCAACAAGATTTGAATATGAACGTAATATCACAACGTGAGCCTTATACAGATGCTTACCCACCAGTGCATTACATTTGAAATTTAGGTTGTGAACATTGCCCTCTCCTGATGAAAAGAAGTGCCTGCATATATTATCAAGCAACAGCTTGGACTCAAGTGCCAGGAGGTTAACTCTGGGGTTGCCAAGATGACTCACCATGCGCTGAGCCTGGACTAATTTTTTTTTTTTTAGCACATGCTGGTACTGAATGTATACTACAATCAAAAACACAATCTTTCCCATTCACTGGGTGCCAATCAGACCACATACTTCCTCAGAAGAGCTCTACTTTGAAAAGAGAACCTAACAAATCAAAAAACACCCACTGAAATACACACAACACTTTTGAAAGACATCAATGTGACATACCTTTTGTTTATAATTTTAATTGGCAGACAAGACTTAAACTTGAAGGATAAGGATGGTGATATTCTATATTTTTCTTGTTGCTGACAAATCCCACAAAAAGACCAAAACCAACAACGCCATGTTAGTTTGTGTCTCAATACTTTTCACCTCCCCCAGTCTGTCTGTTGCACTCCACACCAAAGCTCAGTTGTTCATGCTTAAGATAAATCTTTTAAATGGATCACAAATATATACATTAATTTTTGAAAAGGCACCTTACCCCAAAAAAATATCATAAAACAGCTGACCACTGTAGGTATTAGCAAATGTTACTAAAGCTGGAGAAAATGGTTTATTTACTGCATCTTTGCAGCAGAGGTGATTTAGAGATTATTTACAGCAGCAGGATGGTGTACGTGGGATCAACTCAAAAAACTACAGTAACCACATTAATTGTAATGAAATAACATTTCAAGCAGTGCAACACTGTGGCTCACTTTCGTGTTTTAACAGTTTTTGCAGAACAATAGAGGTCTATGACACAAGGGAAATAAGCGTTATCAGGCATTTACTTACAGGCGATACTTGTTTGTCAGATCAATACAGTGTAGGGCTGCAAATAACAGTTTGCATTATCGATTCATCTCCTGATTATTTTTTCAATTAATTGTTTTGTCTATAAAATGCCAGAAAATAGTGGGAAAATGCCTGTTATAAATTCCCACAGACCAAGATGACATCTTCGTATGTCTTATTTTGTCTGACCACAATCCAATGATATTCCGTTTACTATTATTTTCTGAAACAAGCTGAAACTCCCGGTGTGGACGCAATTTGTTTTAGCACGAAAACAGCATTTTAGAATTTAGCCTGCCTGATGTAGACGTAGCCTCAGGCTCTTTCACTGCTGCTGCTGGGTTTTATAGATGAATGTACACTGTCACACAATCTTTCTGGCTCCAATGGATTAAAATGGAGGCTCTGCTCATTATTTACCAGTTGCCATAATGAATCATAGTACTGGAGGTCCATTGATGATGGGTTTATTTTCACTCACTTTCATTCACACAAACCAGAGCTGACATCGGAGTTGACTGAACTAAATCTGATCAGCTGTTTTGGAGGTTGACATCGCAGGTTTACTCAACTCATAGTTTATTAAACCCGCTTTCTTACCTGTCTGGGGAAATAATGACACTGCCGTGTGCAATACGGGTCAGCTGGGACCCATGAACAACCCCCCCTCCCCAAATTCCCCACGAAGATAATCCGGCCATGGTCTGCATCTGCTTGTACCCATTTACCTGCAAGCAACACACCAGTAGTATTTTCCCCTCCTCCAATTGGACTTTATTAGTGAGCAGGTGGACATAACATTTGTCCTAACGCCATGAATGTTAGTCTATGAGATGCATAATGGAGGATGACCTAACGCTAGCCAGTATTTATGATTGTTTACTGCAGGGGCAATGTCAGTCCGACGTTGACTCACAAATGGACCAGTCTCTCATAGTGTATGTAGTCACCAGCTAATACTTTATGTCAGCACCTTTGACCTTTTTGCTCGATGTCTGACCCGAGCTGGAATGAACGACAGCCCCACAGCTAGCGACTAGCAGCTTGTTAGCCAGCGGTATTATCCCTGACCAGTATAGTGTTGCTAACATGCAATGATAGCCATCTTTCTAGCAACAAAGCTAACGTGTCCGCGGCGTGGTAGCTAGCTCCCTCGCTAGCTCGGAAGCTAATAAAACAGCTGTCAGATCATTCCTTGATAGCGGGCGTCGAAGCCAGGCTAGCTAGCGACTAAACCCAGTTTACCACTTGGACCAGTGGTGCTTACTTTCTGGTACCAAGGAGAAGAAGAAGAAAAGACCGAAGAAGGAGGGCGGGATACGCTTCTTCGGTGGTATAATGGCGGCGACAGACTAAAAGTTAACATTAGCTGTCTCCCCCCGTTGAAATCCTCCATACATTAATATCAGTGTCTAATATCTAACTGAAAAAGCAGCATTCATGTAAAATAAGTATAATTAATTCAACACAACTCACCGCACTCGGACGTTACCAGTTGAGGAAATAGGACAACAACTTCAGTTTTTTTTTTCCTACATGTTAGAACGCCCGGTCTGATTGGCTGGACCGGTCCCTTCATAAACCAATAGGATTCGACTACACATAACACTGAAGGAGTTTGTAGTCCAAAAGCGCGCCAGTGCTACAGCAGCGTGGCCAGTGCAGACCAGTCACAGGTGCTGCTGCAAAGGGAGGGAAAAAAAAGACAAAAATTCACTTGTTCCAGCCTTAAAATGTGATACTTGCTAGTTTTCATACTTTTCTATAAAAGTGAACAAGAGTTTGGAGTTATCTGAAGAATATGTTAATTTAGGCATTTTATCTGTTTTGTTTTTTTTTAACATTTTATAGACTGAACAATCAATTGATTTTTAAAGAAAATACTTGTCTGACCTATTAACATAAATTTTTGTTGCAGCCTTAGAGTATTCCTATCGTGGAATAATACAACCGTGCTGTAGCTTTTCTGCATGTTAATTACTTGACACACAGACAAAATTGAAGCAATTTTCTAAAATATGACATTAAAATTAATGAGCACAATATAAACTAAAACAATTAAGGTTTTAAAATTAGATTTTGACTCAGGGCCTCTCTGCAAGACTGGGGTCAAAAATGGAGGACCTGTTTTAGTTGATATTTTAATTCAGTGGTGCAAATTTCTAACCACTTTGCAGTTAATCAAATTATGTAGACAGAAATTATACGGAGTAAACCTGGAGCTTTGTGGGCACCTGGCGACTTGCCTTGTTGGTGATCCAGCCTTGAGTAACAAAATACATATAGTAAGTTACTGGACTTAGTTACAGTTTTGAGATGCTTGTTCTTAACTTGAGTAATTTCACTTTCGGATAGACTCTACACTCCTCTACATTTCAGATGTAAATATTGTAAATTCGCTGTAATACATTTATATTGACATTTATAGTTACTAGTTACTTTACAGATAAAGGTACAAAACATACAGTGCTGAGCAAACGTTTTAGGCATTAAAAGTAAAATGAGGATGTTTGCAAAAGATATTGCCATGAATAGTTTTTATATATCGATTAACTTCCCTACAAAGTGTAGTAGACATAAAACAACTAAATCAAATCGATATTTTGTGTGACCACCTTTTGCCTTTAAAACAGCACCAATTTTCCTGGAGTATACTTGCATCACAGTTTTTCAAGGTAGGTTGTTCCAAGTATATTGGAGAACTTGCCGCAGTTCTTTGGTGGATTCAGGCTGTCTCAGTGTCTTCTGTCTCTTCATGTAATCTCAGACTGACTCCATGATGTTGAGATGGGGGCTTCTCTGGGGGCCAGACCATCTGTTGCAGGACTCCTTGTTCTTCTTGTCACTGAAGATAGTTCTTTATGACTCTGGCTGTATGTCTGGGGTCGTTGTCATGCTGCAGAATGAACTTGGGGCCGGTCAGATGACTCCCTGACGGTATTGCATGATGGATAAGAATCTAAACATCTATAGTGCCTTAAATTTGTGCACATTACTCTATATATTTATATATGAGAAAATACAATACATTGTTATAGATTAATCAGCTACAATATTAAAATTTTGCTTACAACTTAATGCAACAGTAAGAATAATCCATTAAAGTACTATCTATCTATTCTCTTTTCTTCCTCATAATGAGTGCTTTTACATTTAAGTACGTTTTACAGATGATATATGAGTGAATAAGTTAATTAATTCATTAATATTTTTATCCAATTTTAATACACCTAAAGGTGCCCAGCCCACATGGGCTTAAAAGGCACTACTTACAGTACCGTCAGAGGTTAGAGAAAATGAAAAGAAAGGAAGCTAATGCATGGTACTGTATACATGTATCAAACACATCATATCAGATATAATCTTAACAAATTAAGCATACAGTGCTCTCATATATTGATGATAGGCATTTAACAAAAACTGATGACACTTTCTGTCCTTCTCTGGGACTAAAAGGAAGCATCCAGTTTGCAAAGCTAAAGGCAGAATGCCAAATGTTAACTGGGCACAAATAGACCTCCGAGCTCTGGTCATGTTCAGAGTGACATATAGTATATACCAAGTAACATTCTGAAATCCTAACTCTATCAGTGTGTGCTGTGGCTTTTATGCTTACAATAATTATATGAAATAACAGTTTAGGAAAAAACTACCCATTGAAGGTCCACTTACTAGCTTTGAACTGTATCACAGGGTCTTCAGTTGTGGATCAGAGTTATCATGGAATTTGACATGCAAGTTCAGAATCTGTAATGGTTTCCGCCCTCTTTTAGGACTCAATGTTTGTCTGCTGATGCAAGGTCTAGAAAAAAATATAATGTGGACCTTTATTCAGTGCTCTCAATCAACCAGAGATCACTTCTGGTCAGTCCTGCTTAAAACCAGATAACATAAAATATGCCGCAAATGAATATTAAACAGGCATGCAACTATAAAATACTGAATAAAATTTCTAATGAAATGATGTACAAGATTTCATCCTAGAAACATCCTTTATTATGGCACCTTAAACCCATCCAAAAGTTGTTTGGGTTGGGTTGATGGTAGCCATTTTTGGGTAAGCTAAATAACTTTACATATATAGCCGATTGACATCATTTGAATCGATGAGCTGGTGTTAATTAAAGCTAACCTTAATCGCATTTATTTTACACAATGCAGTGTTGAAACCTTCAGTATTGCTGGTAACAAACAATGTATGTATGTGGTATAGATGCATTTGACTCTGGGTTTTCCTTGTGTTTTCTGTCCTGTCTTCCTTGTATATTCTGTGTGTGCATGTGTGTCTGTCTGGGGCATGGCGCTCCCCGTCTCTCTCTCTCCCCCGCTCTCTAAGGCACCTGCCACCAATCGGCCAAGACACCTGCTCCCCATCTTCTCATCAAGACTGCAGCATATATTCCCTGGTTCTACAGCCACTCTTTGCCAGAATGTTGTTCTCATCAGACTAGTAGACTTCTCAGTCTGAGCAGTCTAAGTTTCTTTCCAGTGGCTCTTTGTGTGACCAACATCTTTCTCTCCTTGTGCTCAGGATCATGGCTTGCCTTCCGCTTTGTTCTTCCTGTCGAGTGCCAACTCCAGTACCCCCACCAGCTTCATTGTTCCCCACATTTCCACCTCCGCCTGCCTGCCTGCCTCGCCATTTCATGTCCTCCACACAACACTGCAACTCTCCCTGCTTCGCCTTGTGGCGTCTTCCTCCACCCACAGCCTGCTACCCCTCAAGCCTTCTCCCAACTCAGCCGACAACCTTGACCCTCTTCCAGACCGTCACGGCCTCAGCCCTTCCCTGCTCCTCTCTCCGCACCCCACCTGCCCATGCCCCCCTTCTCTCAACTCCCCAGCCTAAAAGTCCCGCTCCACATTCAGTTATGGGGATAAATGCCCCATTTTCTGTGGTGAATCTTCATGTTCAGGGTCTTGCTTTTGAGTTTCTCTGTCTCTCATGACAGTTTACACCTATGTATAGTTTGCGAAGGGGCGTGTCATAGGAAATAGGTGGAACAGAGTCTATTAAGCCTATTTGTTCAATTTGTGAACACTCATTGCTATTCTAAGCCACATTTTATGCCACACAAACGTTCACATAAAACACTCAGCACCACTTCTGAATGGAGTACTGAGTCAAATGTTTCATTTTCTGATAAACAACATAATTGCTGAGTGTTTTTTCTTTTTTTCTTTCCCATCTATTTCACATAGTGAAAGCAATAACTTTTTCATTTGACTTTAACTGCACTTGAATACCCAGAGGGGTTCATTAAATGTACACTATATAACACTTATCAGATTTACCCTCCTCAGAGTGAGTAAAGGCAGTTGCATGGTGTACCTTGATTCTGCCACATCAAGAATTATATACAGAGGTCAGTGGAAGCATAGACTAGCCCACTCCACTCATTTCCCAGAATTACACAGTGCGCCGATGTGCCCCATTGGCTGATAGGGAAGATCAGCAGCTCCTCCACACTGCTTAACCTGACTCCAAATGGTATTAAAGAGCCAGCTGGGCGTTCAGCCAGAGGGGCCAGGGCCACTCAAGCGCCATAGAAACTCTACAATCTCAACACACAGCGAAATAATACTGTTCAACCTTGACATATATCACAATGATCAAGACTTAGCAAACATGTTTTCAATTTGAAGGTTACGATTCAGAGACTCCAAGTCCCTGGAGAGGAGGCTGTCTTCTCATGCAACACTGATCACTCAGGATTTTATAGGCACCTTCTTCCTCTTCTTCTTTTCCTCTCGTCCTCTGTTGTGTTATTTTCTAGACACCTCTCAAAACTTGCAGTTGCAGCTGTTGGTGTGCTCGGGTGGTAATAAGTAAATAATCATGTGGTTAAAAACAATCTCACTGTAAGGTCCATTTAGTAGCTAGCTGTTCAATAGACTAATTTTGGGACTTATCAAGAAGAGCATTTTTGGAGATTATGAGGCTAGAATTCAGACTTCTTTTGAATTTGATTCCTCATGTTGAAAAAATGCCTTCACTTGATATGTATCTCTGCCGGTTCCCCCTAAAATCAAAAAAGACATTATAGTACTCTAACATCTATTTATCCCACCAGGGTTTTTTTACAAAATAGATTCAGATTTGAATATGCCAGTATACATTTTTGGAATGATATGCATGTCTGGTTATCTTTAAAGACTGATAATGTCCCAGTTGACTTTTCCAACATCAGATTCTTTTTAGCCAATCTTCCCTCCAATATGGTTTAGATGATATTATTGATTTGTCAAATTATTTCTAAATTCTGTTGGCAAACTTGTGCTATACTTGCCTTAGTTTTTTTTCCTTGTCTGTCTGTATGTACAGTTATATGCAAACCTGTGGTCAGCACTGGGCAGATTACATATTTTGTTGATTTTTCAAGTGAAGAGACGTAAATACAACCCCTGCAGCAAACAAAAATTTAAAATGAACCTTTCTTCAAATGTTAATGCTCTGTTACTTTTTTTTTAAGGAGCTTAAAAAATCAAACAGTAAATGTGGCAGTATTTAGTTACTTGCCAACTGCTAAGCGTGTGGGTGTAAATTTTCTTTGGGGTCATGTGGCAGCAAGTGGCACAGGAAACATTTACACAAAAATAGTGGGAAGAATGGATTTCACCAAATATCAACAAATTCTGGTGGAAATGTAGTGAGTCAAGAAAGTGAAGCTGAAAGTGTGAAGGCTTCTACAGCAGGACAATGGTTCAAGCAGACATCAAAATCCACTATGAACTACTTCCAGAAACAGGCCCTCACTGTCCCAGACCTGAACATATTTGAAAATCTGTGGGTAGATCTTAAACATGCTGTGCCTGCAAGACAGCCTAAAAATATCTTGGAGCTTGAAGTGATTTGCAAGGAAGAGTGGGTGAAAATTCCTAATTCGAGAATAGAAAGACTTTTAGCCTGGGACGAAAATTGTCTGCAAGCTGTGACATCTGCCAAAGAGGGGTTACTAAGTAGCCTTCTGCTTTTTTTAAATTAATGACATAATTTGCTGTAGCGGTTGTATTCACTTCTTTTCTCTTTAAATATCAACAAAATATGTGATTGTCCCTGGGCTGCTCAAACTTTGGCATGTGAGTGCAGAGGAGTTGATGCTTGTGTTCACATGCTTGTGTTGTTATGTAATGTCTTTAATTCCTGTGGAAGCAGCTTTTTAAATTTGCAGTAACTTCAAGACAGACCTTGTCTTGGTAATCTGGGAACTGTAGGTCTCCTCACCACATTAACTGCACTCTCTGCCATAGAGAGACAGCTAACTAGGCAGCTAAAGTAAGAGGGCTATATCACGTGAAAGTTAGCTTGTGAGATAGCCGTGGCAAGCCTTAACTAAAACTTAGTTTTAGTTAAGGCTAACTTAGGGTTAATTATTGACTTTCTCCTAGTTTTCCATCTGTAAATGACTGTAAAATGACATTTTGGTAATTTAGTTGGTTATTTCACGAAATTAAACAAGGCAGCAGCTAAATCAATTCATGATGTATGGGACACTAAAGGTAGCTAGAAAATTGATGTGATTTGGTGTGGTTAAGCTATCTTCAAATCATAAGTCAAATGTATTAAATTGTAAATGAATGTATTATATCGATTTCAATATAAATAAACTCAGACTCAGACACATAGAAACACATAAAAACTTTATTCCTGTGAACTATTAACTATAAAAATGATCAAAATAAAGTCAATCGTCTTGAACAAACTAGTTAAAATGATGAAAGAAAATTGAGAGAACACATATTGTTGGTAGAAACTGCAAAAAATTATCCAAAGGCAGACTGCAGCATCTGCATTTCTGTGCGGGTTCTATGGGAATGATTTTTTTGGGTAAAATGATCAGCCTAAAAAGACATAAAATGAAAGCATAACAACCTTTCTTTCATTTTACAGTTTCCTGTCCATCCGTACTTCAGTAGTTACTGCACACTGCCTTTGTAGGGCGGAATAGTAGTTTCATAGTATTAAAAAGTTTTATAGTAGTAAAACATAAGGACCAACTATTTTGCTAATAACAAACAGAAGTCACCAAGTATTGCAGGATTTCTTCTGCCTACACAATTACACTGCCCTGCCAAATCTTTCTAACTTGAACAAGTGCCTTAATATTTTGTAAAGCAAAGTCTGTCTTCAAATTTATCACACGATCTAAATTCGTGCTAAATATCTATGTAAGACTTAAGGTCATGTTTAAGAGCAGAGACCAAGGACTAGGCCAGGTCACACAAGGAAATAGTGTTAATTTAAATGAGCTGGACCTGAGGGGCAGGCTTACAGGTAACCAAGAAATTTTGGTTAAGCACCGGGCAGCAAAGGTTCTGCCAGAGCCTATAAATAATTTCTGCTGAACACAGAGGAAGACGAAAGAAGAAAGTTCATTGACACCCTGAGACTTCATTAAATCCTGCTCTTCTTTTACAGCAGTGAACAGTAGATTCTTGTCTGAAAGAAAAATTGTGCGGGGGAGACTTCCCTGGCTCTTGTTTGTCAGCCATGAAGATATTCAGCCGTATTTGAGATGTGTGCTGAAGGTCCTTGAAGCCACCGGGCCAACTGAGACCTGAATTCAATGTAATGCTCGGATATCTTGAAACAAAAGTGAGACTATATGTCAAAAGAGAGAGATAAAGGCTGAGGGGGAGTGCTACTGAAATGTACCATCAACCCAAAACAATATGAATACCAGCACGTTAACTGTTCATGAACATGCCCCGAACCCTCCCCTCTGTTCACACACCTGATATAGTCAAACTGTTGAAATGCAGGATTTCATCAATCAAGGTCAAAAACATTTTCACTGACATTTGCAATAGCATGGTTCCCATAACAACCCTTCTGATTTCATAATTTCATCCAAACGGGGCTTTCCAGAGTTCACCACTCCACCCGACTCCACTGCAGAGCATAAAGAGCGCTTCATTTCATTAATCCCTTCATGAAAAGGTTTCATATAAAGATGAAGAAAATCCTGACTCATGGCTAATAGGCAAGTTTATTCAAAATCCCGCCATCAACATTCGTGAATTAAATGTGTCCTGCTTTATATTCAGTACATTTTTCTATAAACATTTCTTGTGGGAGAAAGGGGACATTTGTACACCATCGTACACCAAAAGAAACCTAGAAACTGGGTGAAGTGAAAGTACAAGTACTCAAAGCAAGAAAAAAAACAGCTCTTCTTCAAGAAGAAAATGGTTAATGGCAACCACCTTAGCTGAGCACAAAATCAATATTTGTTCTTAAATATCTATGTAAGACTTAAATTCATGTTAATGAATACAGAACAAGGACTGAGTCAGGTCTTACAAGGACATATTACTAATTTATTGTACCTAAGTACAATTTTGAGGCACTTGTACTGTACTTTCCATTTTCTGCTACTTACAACTTCCACTCCACTAAATTTCAGAGGAAAATGTACTTTTTACTGCACCACTTATAGTACTAGTAACTTTTCAATTTCATATTTCACCAAAAAAATCATAATATAAGCTTACAAAATACAATACATTGTTAAAGATTAACAGTTAACAGTGGTTCTCAACCTTTTTGATTTGTGACAGCTTGCAGAAAAACAGAATCTAGCTGGGGGCCCTTGTCATGTCTCAGATGTCTGAATGAGATCGATAATATATATTCCCCTTTAAACTTATTTGATGGGTTAATTTAATAACGGTTTGAGGTCCAAAGAGGTCAAATTATCCAATTTTTCACAAGAGAAACAAAGATTTGAGAAAAGTCCAAAAATTTAATACCCATTTGAGCAACACAAATTTTTTTTTTTCTACTTTCTTCTCCCAATCATTATCTCACAACCCCTCAGATTTATCATGTGAAAAGTACTTTTACTTATGTAAAGAATCTTAAAACTTCTTCCACCACTGGTAAAAACTCCTCAGTACTTAAGTATCATCAATTATGTTCATTATCAGCTTAGTGGTACATCTTCCAAACAAATTTTCAACAAATTGGGCCAATCCTGCAGTTTTTGGGGCGTTCGCCCACTTTGCCTGGGTGGTAATCCACCCTTTTGCACAGAGGACTATAAGCAGCATTGGTACATTTAACTTCGTATTACTGATGTTCTCTTTCTTTGCATACACAGGACAAGTGAGTTATCTATTAACACACTGATATGTCATTATGTTGTGTATCCCCACCGTGATTATTTAAACATGGCTCAATTATTCAGGTGCAATTCAATCATGAATGTGAGACAGGAACAGTTTCATCACTTTATTAATGAGTTTAATTATTTATACCAACAAACAAAAACTGTCTCTCTCCCTCCATCCCTCACTGTTCATCATCTCCTTTATCCAACCGCTCTGTTCCCAGCAATGACATTTTTCCATCAGACAAGGGTGATAAAAGAGCAAAATTAAAACTCAGTGTGACAGATCAGAAGATGGAAACAAAAACACATTTTGTCAGCTCTTCATTTAGGAAAATACAGAGAATAATGTCCATGGTTTGCCAACACACACACACACACACACAAACACACATACATTCCCTGCAGCTGTGCTCAAGAAACTCACCAGGTATCTGTGAAACATTCATACTGTCAACAGGTCAAACCTGTTACACTCATACGACAAACAGCAAGGGAAAGCAGGAGACGGTCGGACACAGGAGATGATACATGTCAATGGACAGATTCATTGTTCTCCTTTCCTCCAGACATACACGCATACACCCACACACACACACACACACACACACACACACACACACACAAACACACAATCACACACACAGTGATCCAAGCTCCCTCCTGACACCACAACCCCATAGATCCAGAAGTTTGTAACATTCACTTCCCATTGAAGTTAAATGGAAAACTGTTGGCTGTTGTCCACCTGTTGGCTAGCATGTGCAGCTGTATATGCACTGATTGAACAGCACTCTCCAACATCTGGATCTGAGTACAGTATCTTGGATGTGAAATTGTTTTGCATGTGACTTTTGTTGGACTAAAATTTGGAATTTAAAACAAACCAAAAAAAAAAACAAAAAAAAAAGCAAATCTCTCAATTTTTACCACCCCAGTGGAAAAGAAAAGATCCCCCCACTCCCACCCCCAAAAAACACAATACAATAAATAAAACAATTATAACAACATTTATGGGGGAAAAGGGAAAGCTATGAAGAGAGAAATGGAGGGAGAGAGAATAAAAATGAAACATTTTGTTCTGTTTTTCCCCTCGTGAACCAGGGACTGAAATGAAATCGTATTTACAGACTGAGACTGAGACTGAGGATAAACAGTCCGGCCGCTGCTGCACCGGTCTACTAGAGAAAAAAAAATGACAAGAACAACAATATAATAACAATTATAACAAAAATAACAAAATAAAATAAAAGGTACTTGATATTTACAGTTTAGCAGTGAAAAAAGGAGGAAAGAGGGGAGCAGAAGGCAGAGGGGTGAGGGCAAAAAGGAATCAGGGGGAGGCTCCAAAAGCTGTTGGGTTTCAGGCGTTTGAGCATCATTTCTGGTCAGATTATTACTGATATTAGTGGAAGTAATATAGTGTGGTCAACTTGGGCTGAACATGCACATTTGCGTGCCGGAAGAAATAAACTAGTCTATGCCGACAGTGGACCGTTAAGCTGCGTGAATCATTCGAGATCAGTTCCTACCACCATTACGGGATGAGAAGAACATGATATGAGCATCACAGGCAGGCTGTTTGGGAAGGGGCGAAGAGGGTTTCAAGAAATGTCTCACACACAGCAAACAAAATTCATTCACAGAGTCAACCTCCTGCACAAACAGTAACTGTATATACTAGCTGACATGACAATGATGAGCCAAGTGAGCAGTGAAAGCAGCCAGTAGTCTCTCTGTACCCTCTGCACCCGATGACATTCGTCAACATAATCAAGCTGATATGAAACATAACACTGTAAAATTGACATAATTAATGAGGTGACTATTCACCCTACAGTGCTAGACAACTGTGTTTATGACATTTGAGACATTGAGGCTTCTGTATTAGATGCACCTGGAGCCCCACACCAACGACTCCCTCTGTGTGAGGTTATGTTCACAACTGGACAGTACAAATAACTCACCCCTTGTCTTCCCCCCTACTCTCTTTGGAGATGTGCAATACTCACTTGAGAATCAACATGAAACACTTGGATTCCAGCTTAAGCTATGACAACATGAATTTATACAAAGAAAGTCAAGACGTGTGAAGTCTGCTCATATAAAGCTCCCTCTCAGTCACATAAAAGGCAGTTGAGGAGCTAATATTCAAAAAGAAACAGTAAAGACAGGCTGTGGTGCCCTGCTCTGTAATAAAATTTAAAACCACCTTTTATCTAAAATTACATGGACAAAATTAGCCAGTATCTTCTGTCTGGTATCAAACTGGGAGATTTAAAAAAATTCTTCAGATTTGTTCACCACTGGGCTTGGTGAACTGACAATACTTGAGTTGAGTTCAGGGTAGTAAATGACAGAGAAGCCACTAGTCTACACAGTGGGTTGTACGATCAAACACTATGTACAATACAGGTGTGCCAGTTTTGACCCTACTAAAGATGATTGTCAATATTAGTCAGGCCTTACATGCGGCCCTCATTCTCAACTTCATAGCCAATCAAGACCCCATTCAATGGCACCACGGCCACACATAAAACTAGCTAATACAAATAAAAAGAACATAAAAGGGATAAAAGTCAACTGTTGATTATAATACAGAAATCCACACATGTACAACCCCCCTCCTCATCTCCCAAACATCCTACCAAACCAATGTTATGTTTCCGTATTGAAATAAGCCAGACAAAGGGCTCCCCTGGACTTAAAACTGCAGCTTACATTAAGCCCAAGCGTGGCTACCTAAATTTCCTTAAAAACAACCCACATCTTCCTGAAGCTAGCAGCCACGGAAACACTTTCTAGTGGAAATGGTTAACATTCAGGGTAAAAAGCAATGCTGAGTGTTTATGTGGGTGTGTATAGTTTTTTTTTTTGTATTTCAAGGGTTTGGAGCCATTTGGAAGGTTGAGAGGGAGAAGAGCAGAGGAAAGAAAAGGAAAATGGGGAAGACAAAAAAGAAAGGATGACAGAGGGATGGATGCTCAGGTGCTGTTGTTGATGGATCCAGGTGCTGAGCTGGGTTGGGCGGTACTGTCTGACACACTGCCCTCTGCAGGGAGAGAGAGGGAACGCAATTGTAACAATCAAAAACAATCTCACTGAGGGAGTTCAGTCATGTGTTTTGATAGATCATTCAGTTTTCATAGTTTGAAACTATCCATTGTGTGACTACAATGGGTTTCTTAAATGTTTTTTTTTTAGAATATATTAATACTGGTAAGAAATTTAGTCTATTGTCATTCAGTATTTGCACTAAAGGTAATTGCAGGGTTGGATTTCAAAAATAGGTAAGGGTTACAGTTTAGACTTAAGTTAAACTAAGGGTAAGGGTTATACAGGTCAGCAGCAAAAAAGATATTCTGATTTCAACACTACTTTTTCAGTTACCAGTGGATGATCCAAATTACCTGTAATTGTTTTGTGCATTTTCTAGGACTCTAAAGACAAACAGCATAATAAAAATTGCTAATAAATGAATAGATAATGCCACTTCTCAGTATGCTCTATCAACAATAACTGTAACATCAAAAAGAGGATTCGTTTATGTGGCCAAACATACCATGTGAGGCAGGTGATGTCTGTGCACGAGCGTGAGGAGGAATGAGTGTGGAGTTCAACTGGGGCTGGATAGACAGCTCTGTGAGAACAGAAAAGACAAATAAATGTTTAATTACACATAAAATATTATAGGTGAAATGGCATGACAACCAACCATGAGCATCTAAGCGAAGGCATTGAGATGTCAAATACAAAAAAATACATTGTGACAAAAATGAATGGCAGGGAGGCAAACTGACCAACGGGACTGAAGTTGAAGAGGAGCGGCAGTTCTCGTCCGCTGGGCAGGCGGGTGTTGGGCTGGCGCAGCTCATCGAAGAAGGCGTGCGCACATGCCTCTAGAGGAGAGAGCCTGGTCACCGGCGTGTATTCCAGCAGTCGAGAGCAGAGGGCAATGGCCTCTGGTGGGGTACGAGGCTTAAACACCTGACGGGAGAGAGAAATCTAACTCAGAAATTTAGGGTTCTGTATTGATACAAAGAGTCAGTCCCACCAAAAACTTGTTTTAATTTGTTTATAAAAATCTAAGACCTATTCTAGCTGACAAACAAAACACACTAAGTCTACTTACATAAACCATCAAATTTCAGTTTCGCACAACCTGGGTCTTATTTTTGTATTTTCCTATGACATATTTCTTATCCAGAAAAGAGCAAAAAAGCTGTTTCAGACACCTGTAAATACTAAAATTGAGTGCGTGGATAACTGCTATCCAGCATTATTGTACTCCAGTACTGTGAACATACCTTTGTCCAAGGGTGTGCTTTGATCTGTGGGAATTTGAACTCTGTGTAGTTAGGGTTCATCTCCCGGATCTGCTCCCTTGTTGGTGTCCCCAGAACCTGATAAACAAGGGTGAAAAGTTAATATTAATTCATATTAATCACAATTATTGGCATGTCCTGCATGCCTGTGACAAACAGGGGGAGGAGGGATTGTTAGTGTGGACGATAACACAAATATTCTTTGTTATAGAGTGCGCTCCATTTAATAACACCTGTATTTAAATTTCAGTATAAATGTGTTTTGTTGTGAAGTAGGACTTAGGTAATATTTGGCCCTGAAAGGGTGTTTCTTTTTCCATAGTTCTTACAAATGCAGTCTCTTGACTCTGCCAAAACTAGTTTCAATTCCAAACTTTACACCTTGTCTCGCTCATCTAGTGGCTTGTGCTATTGGTTGGCTTTCCTCCACTGTTTGTAGCATCCTTACTGTACCTTGATGATCTCTACTAGCTGGTCCACACCACTGTCCCCGGGGAAGATGGGCTGGCCTAGCAGCAGCTCAGCCAGTACACAGCCGGCCGACCAGATGTCAATGTTGGATGTGTAGTCGGTGGCACCAAAGATGAGCTCTGGGGCACGATAGTACCGTGAGCAGATATAGGACACATTTGGCTCCCCCCGAACTAGCTGCTTAGCACTAGAAGGTGGAAATGAAGCAAAAAACAAACAGGTTCAGGATCAGTTAACACAAAATCTTTCATTTCTCAGTTTGTTTGTTTCACAAAACATGGAGGCGACAGAGAGGTAGGGAGGTAAGAATGCATGTGACAGATACACAAAGACAAAGTCAAGACTGAGAAAGAGATGGCTACACAAAAAGACAGCCAACTAAACATGCATGCTGAGACAGACGGTTACAACAATGGAAAGAATGACAGAGACAGACAGACATGTCCAGAAGCAGTGTCTGTTACTGACCTGCCAAAGTCACAGAGTTTGAGGATGGCCGTCTCTGGGTCCACCAGGAGGTTCTGGGGCTTGATGTCTCTGTGACACACGCCCTGGGAATGGATATAAGCCAGACTGCGGAACAGCTGGTACATGTACACCTGAGGGGGGACAGAGAGGGTTGGCAGAATGCCCGACCGTGTTTAACAACAGAATCATACACATATTCCAAGAAGAAAAGCAAAAGAGCACGTGAGGACAGCCCAAGTTCACTATAAAATTAAATTAAATTTAAAACTTTTAAAGACCTTTTTAATATCCAATAGAATGCAATTTAATACCCATTCAATGATCACTGCCAGCCAAAGTATGAAAGTATAATGGAAAACCAGTAAGGGTAATATGTCCCAGAATTATAAAAATTTTCCAGTACTTTCCAGTGGTCTGTAAACCAAGGGGATGGATGGATAAA
This sequence comes from Xiphias gladius, assembly GCF_016859285.1. Lineage (NCBI taxonomy): Eukaryota > Metazoa > Chordata > Actinopteri > Istiophoriformes > Xiphiidae > Xiphias > Xiphias gladius. Next base: position 20,040,291 of record NC_053421.1, on the reverse strand, counting down.
ACAATTAAAAATGATTTATTCAACTTCATTGCTAAAGCTGACACTTGTCTGTCATGAGACAATGAGCTTCCTACCTACTGTAGCTAGCAGTAGTGACAGTGTTTGCTACATCACTGACTGAAACTTCACAAAAAAAGGACTGGACAGCCTCCGGCAGAACAATCCACTGTCACAACAGTCCTACTTATAGTTTACAGATGTATAATATCTCCCGACAGCCTGCAATCAATTACGATAATACTTAATAACGAACATTACTGCCTACAGTGGGCAAGAGAATATATTCAAGATGTTTGTTAATTCAATTTAAGACATTCTAAGACTAATACCTTCAAAGACCATTTTTTGAGGAAGGTGATTTCAATGTTTTTAAAGACTTTTCAAGATCTGCAGTTACCCTGTCAATTAAATTCACTGTATAAATTAAAAGTTATAATGAATAACCAGAAACCTAAATTTCATTGCCATTTCGTCTCTCCCTAGTCTTGTGTCACCTTAACTGACCTGAGCTAAGCTTGAGTCAACTAAGGTGGCAGCGGTTCCAACCTGTGGGTTGGGACGACACCATGGGGTCGTAAGATAATGAACGTTATAGGAAAGAAGAAAAATATTGTTCTTTTATAAAAATGTATATCCATGGTTCAGACTTTTCTTAAATATTTGCTTATTTCTAGTCACAATTTGTATACATACGTAGACCGCGTGGTGAGAAGTCTTCAAGTAAACACTAACCAGGAAGGTTGGGAACCACTGAGCTAAAGTCTAGCTAACCCTAGCTGATGATTACTGTGCTACAAATATAATATCTGGATAGTTTACTAAAGAATATTAAAGGGCAATATAATTTATTTTCCAAATGTAGGGGAACACGAGTGTTTGTCTATATAGATTTTCTTCACTTCTACATGTTCCCTAATTCGGTTTTCTGGTTCACTGTGTAGGTGCGTGATGAAAGAAGCATCTGTATGGTGTCTGATGCAGCCTGCAGTGGCATGTTTCTACAAAAAACACAAGGGTGAAAAACTCTCCCTGGAGACGTATAACTTTCCTCATCCGACTCGTCTGTCATTTGTCTACACATAGTTTGCACCCATTTAATGTGTCCGTGGAATGCAGAATTTAAGCATCTTAATATGAAATCACTGTTATCACCATTATCATCATTATTACCCACATGATGCAGTGACAGCAGGCCAGCCACAGATAATAAAAATGATTCAAGACAAGATGACTGATGGATGAGAGATGATGGTTAAAAACGGGGCAGAGAGAGAGAGGGAGAAAAGGAGGAGAGGAGGAGAGGGTTTGAGGAAGAAGGAGTCAATGAGAGACAAAGTAAAAACATTAGACCCAGAAGGCAGGGAGGAGGAAAGGACCCCAGACATGCTGTGACGGAAGTGTGTCGCCGGAGGAAGGAGGGATGACAGAGGAGAGAGAAAGGGGGAGAGATCAGTATGAATCTCAAAGCCACAGGGGAGCAGCAGGCTGACGTAGGGAAATGGGCCATGAGACAGCTATAATGTCCTCTGCTGCTACAGACACAGTAAACACACAAACACTCTCCCTAAAATGAACACCCGTTTAGAGAGGGTACCAAGTGTATTGCAAACACATTAATTCCCATGGGGCCATCTTTCCCTTTTTGCTTTCATAATCCTTAAACAGTGAGCTGTCTGTGAAAAAAAAATGGGGAAATGCTTGGTTGTTTATTATATCCAAAGGCAGTTACTGAACAAAATTTTACTTTATTTCCTCTGAATTTCAGTCAAAAATTGCATAATAACTGATGAGACTAAATTCAAAAGACTGTCTGAAATATTTAAACCAAACCCTTTTATAATTTGACACACAGAGAGAGATAATGACCTACCATGGAAACCAGTGACTAAGTATGATTGTAAAAAGTACAAAAGTACAAATCAGACCCATTAGTCCAAGTGAAAATATCAGCCATATTCCATGTCAGAGTTGGAGATTATGACTTAAGGTCATAAAGTCAGTCTCATCTTTTTAGAATTAAATATTTACAGTAGTATACTTCAAACCTCGAAAGCAATGAGAGCCCAGATTTCTGCAAAAGATGAACAATTCTCCAGCTTGTAAGAGCACCACACGAAGGCAATGCTGTTTGAGGGTCTGGATGTTAGGGTTTCCCAAAAACTAATGAATGGAGCATTTAAGTTCCAGCTAAAATGCATTTCAGATGCATTAATCCTACACCGCTGCCAAAGTGAACTGAGACAATGTCCACTTAACCAGCTTTGAGATAAACAGACAGGGGTGAAAGCAAAACCTCTGTAAACATTGTGGATTTAACGTAACAAGTAGTAGTTGAACAGACAAGATAGTATTAGTTTCTAAGATGACAACTGCCCTTTTCACTTATAATATATATACAGAAATGAAGTGTGTCATCCCTGAATAATTGAGCTTGAATTAAGATTTTGATGCCTGTGGTGGTGTGGTGAAAGCAGTGAAGGGACAAACATATACCCAGCTGTGTGTGTTTGTTTTTTTGTGTCTACCCACCTTAACATAGATGATGGGGATGGTAGTCTTGGCCTTGTTGAAGTGCCGAGCCACCCTGTACACTGTCTCGGGGACATAGTCCAGCACCAGATTCAAATACACTTCATCTTTCTGGAAAGGACGAACAACAGGAAGAAAGAGAGCTGTATAGTTAAAAGTGGAAAGTGACGTCTAATCCAATACAAATCGAAAGTTATTACTTCACAAAAAAATAAAATAAAATAAAAAAAATATCCCGGGCTATGAGCATAACCTACACAACAAACCAGTCTAAAAAGATATGTTGGATTGGATATAGGATAAGTGAGTAACCAAACAATAATAACTTTAGCTATAAGCAGTGATTTAATATATAACTGAAGAAGGACAATAAGAAAGAAATGAAATATTTAGCTTATACTTTGCACTTATTATTTTAAATGAATATTTGCTGCAAACAATGACTAAATAAACAATTACAGTTGAGCCCAATGACATTGCAGTTACACTTTATAAACAATAAAACACATCTATCATCATGAGTGCAAACACAGTTGATTAGCCTGCTATTATAAATATTACAAAAGTACAATGAAGTGTTAACATTGTTTGACATGAACACAGGGGAGTATATATCCAGGCTTGCTGACACCAACGCAGTACTTAGTTCATAAATCATAAAGTCTTTCATTATGAAATATGATATATACATTTGTACTCTTTACAGAGGTGGAGTGAGAATAAACGAGTTATACAGTGATTCTATGCTGGTGAGGATACTTTGCTATGCCTGCTATGTCAGATCTGGCATAAAATTCAGTACATGCCACTGTGCATAACTTACAAAGAAAGATTCATCTTGATCTGAGGAATTCAGGGACACAGATATTTTGTTTCTAAAGGATACAGAACAGAATTTATGGACCAAAAGGTCTCGTTTGTCAGTGGTTCACAAAGTCATCAGCTGTAGTATTTGTTGCTCAGGTTGTTAGTGCGATTATACATAAACCTCTCTTTCCTTTCAAGTTTAGGTGATGTAGCCAGTGTTTTATCAGATGGAGGCAACATTTAGGGCAAAAACAAAACTACAACAATAATCTGAGAAATTCAGTGAAAGTAAATAGTTAGAATTCATGTGACAATAAAGTTCTAATAGTCTAGAACATGTCTATGAATTATCCTTGATGCATGTACCATAAAAATGGCTGGGTGTGGAGGCAAAGTGCTCCATCTGGAAACTTGATCCTACTATACACACCTTCTCTCCACTGGAATAGAAGAAGTAACGTAGCCTCACAATGTTGCAGTGGTCCAATTTCCTCATAATTTGCAGCTCCCTATTCTGCGATGAGCAGAGGAAAAAGGAAGGGGAAGAGAAATGCAGAATGTGAATTGTGCAAAAATATAACTTTCGCAGCAAACTGACAAAGTTAATTCAGGGCAGTTTCTGAAGTTCATCGTATTCTAATCCAGAGAGTGAAAGGGTGGTGCTTTTTAAAAAAAATAAAATGAACATTTGCGCATAGTAAAAGCCACCATAACTTTTTCTATATATGCAAAGTTCCTATTTAGACAATGGCATTTTACCTTACTGTAATTATCTGACTGAGTAAACCTATCTAAGCATACCTTAAACCTCTTGTCTTGGAGAACTTTCTTAATTGCCACCATCTCCTGGCTGTCAATGAGGCGAGCCTGGTAGACCACTCCAAAGGAGCCATTTCCTATAACTTTTATGTCTGTGTAGGACACTTCCTGTGGGCGATCGGGGCCCTGGCCGGGTGTGGCTACCACCGTCGTCACTTTGCCACTGTCTCCTGTGGATGAAAGCACAAATAAACCTTATCAGAGAGATCCAGAAATGATCAAAATCTCCCTGTAAAGCAATTCACTGCGGCTTCACGCAAAGTTACACACTGTAGCTATAATTTGGAAATTACAAACATACGGTAATGAAATCAGACATATCATAATAAGCACCATACTTTCCATAGATACAGTGATGTTTAAACATGTAAGAAACCCAGTAACACAACCTTCTCCAGTTTAGCCCTTAAACTAGTGTCCCTAAGGGAGAAAAAGTAAACATCAACAAACTCTACCCCTCCGTTGAATGGTTGTGACCTATGTGGTGGCTGCACAGACCAACTCCACTGGCTGGTAATGAGCCCCTGCTACTTCCACACCACTTTCACCTGCTCCCCTGTATAAAAAACCCTTCACACTGGAGATATGCATATGATGCAGGTCAACTAAAGTTCAACAAGGGCTTGACCCAGACTGCTGCCTTAGATTTTCATACATTTTCATCACAATTGACAGAAGTGTCTACAACATGTCCCCGCTAAAATACAGTATTACTAATGTAATTACACAAATAAATTAATCAATAAAATTAGTTTCAGTTTCCCTTGAAGTCAGCTTCTTTGCTTCACTGGCACCATTTCAGTCGAAATTACCTCAATGTCCCCTTTCCAGTAATATACATATACCCCAAGGATGAGTTGATATAATACCTGCGTAAGAGTCAGTTAAGCACATGGTTGTATTTGCTACATTTTTTTTGCTACTTTAACGTTATAGATGTTGTTGTTATTGAAGTTCTTACAACAGTTTATATAAATTTTGCATTGTGTTATAGGTGGACTAGACTATTTTTATGTTTATATTTGCTATAATGCTTTCTTTATGGGCTAAAGTATATGTACTTTTATTATTTATGACAAGTGACTGTGCCTTAAGGAAGGATTTAGCGTGCACGGGTAAAGAACATTTGGAACAACATGGTGCTAGTTAAATGTAGAGAGGTCTGCGAAAATTTGGATAGAAACAAGCCCTTGACCATGTCACAGTGTGTAATTGTGTGAGATGTAACGTTTGGATGAGAATCAACTGGTCACATAAACCCTCATTCACTGTTTTCCCTGCGTCCCAATGCCAGTGCTTTAATTCACAAAAATATGGACGTTAGATTTAATTAAATGGAACCTGGATCAAAACTAAGATGCTCTGCTAAATCAGTGGCCTTGGAAGAAGGAATGTAGTAAAAACAGCCATTACACCCTGATCACATTATATATAGCTAAAGGGACAAGTTAGAGCTGTAGCGCTTATATTAGAGAACATTTTACATAAAAGGAGGAATACAAGGTGTATGTTTTAAACTACTCCAACAGTGTCAGTGTCAGGCTAATGTTCAACCTTGTGGAAATCAAGCAAAGTGAGATGTTCAAGATCTAACAGTAAATAAGAGCTCTAGTTAGGGTCAAGTAGCTGTGCAGTGTTTGGGTGCATGTGTTGGGTCAAGAATGATTTGACAAACCGGCACCTGAAGCAATGAAACCAGGAGAGGAAGAACTGCGGAAAAGAGGCCCATTGCCAAAAGGCTTGTCAGAGCCTGTGATAAAATTGCATGGACAGTAGCACACCCAGAAGTGCTACCATTTCCTGGGCTTGCTCACTTCGCCTGTCTCAACAGGACCCCTCCTGATCTTTAGTAGGTCTCCGAGTCTCAAAATGGAGTCAGACAATGAACCATGTAGTTCTCTCTCATAAACTGACGAAAAACCAAGATAGAAATTTGGCTTCATCACTTGCTAATTCTGTCTGTAGGAATACATCTACCCAAAACATTTAACGATTTAATAAATTCTAAATTATATTATTATCTCCAATACATTCTCCATTACAAATAAAAACGGTATACTTTTCAATTTGGGGAATTTTCCACCCGAAACTTTTTCAAGGTTAACAGTGAACAGCAGCTGATATGGTATCCACATGATTGGCCTAGATCTGATCTCTTCCCTCAGGTCAGCAGGAAATATTTAGCCTTTGAGATCAGTCACTGTGTGGTTCCTGCACATTCCTGTATTCCAGCTCCACAATACACTGTTCTTCTGTGTTTCCTTTTAGCATCACTTTCACACACTTTTTAACCAAGTTAAGACAGAGGGGCTCACATTAAATATGGAGCAGCTGGGGCATGATAGACCCTTGAATAATGAATGCACAGATGAGCACTCTGCCCAGCTGTCAGTTAATAGATTATGTTTTCTGATGTGTCAATGCAAGTCTGATGACTAAGAGAAAAAGGATGAGCAAAGTGACTTTCATCACACCCACACTTATAAGTAATTAGCTTGGAGCTTTTTTTTAAGAGTAAACCCTAAGCACAATTTTAACCTGATACAATGATCAGCAACTGCATGATAAATTACAACTAGTATTTTTTCATTAGTGGCCTATGGTAATTGTAATGACATCTTGCCTGATTCTGTATGGTGATGGATTTACACTGGGTGTAGCTTTTATCCCTTTAATCTACCCCTCCTCTGCAATAGAAGATGCATCAATTGACCACAAGCCAATCACAGTCACATAATATACTGTTCAGAAAACCCACACCTCAAACCTTTTACAGTTATGTTCCTGTTTCACACCACACAGACTCAAGATGTTGATGCCACACTGCATATAACTCATCGGGGTCATTTTTATGTAAGGTAACATGAGGCAAGGGGTTGCAGAGGCACTAAATACTGACTCGAAGCCCAATGAAACACTGAATTCCATAATTACATTGATGAGGAAAAACGTATTTAATGTGAATTGGTCATATCTAAAGTTGGGGGACGCTGAGTTGGTGCATCTCTTCTCTTGAGCATTTACTTTGCTGTTAATAATAAGGGTATGTGTGTTTGGGTTCAGGCTTTGAAGCCTGGACGGAGGTGACTGGGGTTTTAAAGGGTGCAACGGGACGTAAGGACATGTAATAGCCCACTTTATACTTTTGAAATGGGTAACTAGTAGTAGAAAGATACATTATTATATTTAGGAGTGAGTCGGCCAACTTTTAAATTAACATGGGTGACAGATACAAAGCAAAACCATTATTATTTGATCAGGCTGTTTCTGATTTTGGACATTTTATTTAGGTTAAGTTCCTGTACAGCTGGTTGTTTTAGACTACATGCAACATTTGAGAGGTAGGAATGAATGTGCGACTGATGTTTATTCGGCCAAATGTAAATGACTTTAAATCTGTCATAGGCACCATCCCTGAAGGCTTTGATCATCCAAAATGGATATATTTTCTTTTCCCTCCTCTTTCGAACACGCTCAGTTGGTCTGTCGCCTCTTGCTCTCAGTGATCGCTTATACTGTTTTTTAGTTTTGTCAAGAGACCATTTAGATGTTCTCACTGACATGTTTTTGTTTATGGTGTCAGAGAACTGAATGAGTATGCTACCTGTTAATCAAGACGTTATTCCTTCACTGCTGCACTAAAACCACTGATCACATCACAATTACATGCTGACATGTTGTTTAACAACAGTGAATAGAGGTTAATAATCATATCTGTATTGTGTGACTGGCAGTATTGGCAGAATAACAGAGAGTAGAAGCAGTACAAAGTGGCCTTCTCAACACTGCTGCTGCACAGCATCCGACCATGGCTAAATGGGAAGACATCTTCCTTTTGGAAAAGGTCTGTTTTCCCGATTCACATTGAAATTAAGCCTGGGGTTTTTGGATTTATCCGCTCCAGACAGCTCAGTTTGGGGTGTGAAAACAGCCAGGTAAATTCGTACAAAAGGCCAAGTGGTAGAGATGGAGAGATGTTTTCAGATTTAGCCAATTTACGAGCCGTTCACATATACACATTCAAAAAGCTGGGGCAGCGATGGCTTCTATACATTGTAAATGAGACCTGGCTTTGCAGGCCCCCCCCCCCCGACAATGAGTTTGACAGACTCAAAACGCACCCAGTTACACTACAGAGGAAAATGGAGAAAGGCTCAACTTTATCCAAGTATCCTCTGACGCAGTCCAAGCGAAAGCCAGGCAAGAGCCAATTGTGATCATGTTGATTTAAGCGGAAATCGAAACACAGAGTTGTTGTACTACTCCACTACACTATGAAAATGAACTTTAAACAAAACAGAAGAAAAGCTGATTGTTGTAGTCCCATGCTTCTCTATTCCCTATGATGTGTCTTTAAGGAGTTACTAGAACATAAAAAAGACAAAAGATGCGTGGGAAAAAACTGCCAACATTGTTGGTGTGTCTGACGGTGGCAGATACGTCAGAAATCAGCTGTCCATTTGGAGCCGAGTATGTAAATTACGTGCTCAACACAACACAGCCCCAGAACTAAGGATTCATGAGAGGCCAAATATTGGCATCTACTATTTTTGCATGTCTCATTAGTGTCGATGTAGTCTAAAACAGCACTTTTCCTTGAGTTTCTGCAGGGTCCAGGCACCTGAAACAAGAACAATGCTTTCACTGAGTGCAGCAGGTTCTGAAGACCAACACTAAAACATTCTGAAAACTGAGCAACTGAAAAGGTCATCTCACATTTAAAAGCAATGGCTGGGAATGAGCCAAATCACTTGGTGAAAATTTGCTGATTGGCTGCAGGTGTTACCTTAAGCGAAGACTTAAAGCACAGCAACTCGCATCAATTTAAATCTTTGACTTCCATTCATTTACTTTGTTAGTCATTTCACCTATGGTAATTATCATTTATTAAATAAAACTCAGTATTATTTTCTTGTAAAGTCCCAAACATCTCCAGTTTTTCTGTCCTGTTTTAAGAATCTCATTTGACACAAGAGCTATTTCCTTTGGTCTCTCGCAGTCTGTCCTTCTGCACAGTTATGTTTAACCCTACAGACCTTTAGCCAACTGCTACTACTGCATAGCTACATAACCCCTGAATATTCTGCAAGTTCTTGTCATCACACCAACAAAACCACCTGGAAGGACATTGCCTTGGCAGTCCAGAGTTTCCAGTAGAGGCATCAAAATGGTAAAGAAAGTGAGCATGTTCAACCACTGATGTAAAAGCAGACAGCCTACTGAAGGGGATAATGGATTCTTCTAAGGTGTACAAAGATGTAATTTAATTCAGAACGTGTTCTCCACCTGAGGGTGCTGACACAGCTGCACAGGCAATATGCAAGACACAGGTTTGCCAAACTGTTTCGACTACACTAAGATGGAATATTCTCACTTTCCTAATTTTTAAGTTTCCCTTGGATGGATTTATGTACTAGATCAGTTGTCTGAAACCACGCATTGATGCTTTAATGTGTGCATAAGTGTAAGCAACCTGGCGAGCAGATAGATAAAATTAAGGTAAGGTCAACATTTTCTGGTTAATTAGCAACTGGAATTTGGTCATTTGGGAAATTCTCACTGAAAATAAATTCCGTGTATTCAGGCTACCCTACTGTAGACTAAAGTTATCATAATCTACCAAAAACTATCTGTGCAAGATCAGACTGGACGACGCCTAAAAACTTAAACCCGATCATTTTCAGCCTAATCTTTACAAACGTTAGCAAGCTAGTTAGCTTCCACATCTGATATAGATGACGAAAATACTAGAGCGTCGGCTAACACCGACTCTATTCTTGGGTTACAAAGCAGTAATAATAGTTAGGTAATCTGGCCGGAAAAAAATGACATAAGGTTATTTACCGTCGAAATATCAGCGGCTTAGTTATAGGCTTGCCACCAGCAGCTCACGATAATGTTAGCTATGCGATAAAAGCCCTTGATGGCAGTGGCTCCTTAATGAAAAAACACAGCTAACGTTAGCCGGACTGCTAATTTAAGTTAGCGAACCAGCTAAGATTAGCTCCGCGACAATCATCGACATTAAACACACTCCGCCACATTTCTTTAAAAATAACGAACAACTCGAGTCTTTGTAATAACAAGTAAACTGGGCTTATGATATATATATAAAATAATACTCACTAGGCAGCTTCAAATTCCCAAAGCTCGTCGAGCTGCTTCCAGTGGCTTGTGAAGCCCCAGTTTTTCCTGTCGAGCTTCCACCGGCTACTGCTGATCCGGCACCGGCTGCAGCGGATCCGGGAGCTCCGGGAGGCTCAGCGAATGAGCTGGTCCTGGGCCGCCCGCTGCCGCTCATATTTGTGTGAACTAAAGTCAGGGCAAGGTTGAGCGTTATTAGAAGCCAGACCAGCACAGGCTTAAACTATCTATATGTATTTTAATATACGATATAAATAAAAACTACACTTACAGCGTTCTGTATAGGCTGCCCGTCTCCCCCTTTCTTCCTCTGTAGAACGATGATGGTGGGGGGACTGGGGAGTTGACGCACAACGACGCAAAGCTCGCAAAGGTTGACGGGAAACTGAGTTGTTGAGAGCTCCGAGTCTTTACAGTACTAACAAAAATACACTCATTTGTCAGTTTATTAGGAACACCTAACTAAAACTAATGCAGTCTAATACAACTCTCTCCTTCCTCTTTTTAATTTGTGGTGCTGTTGAACTGTATTTCATTATACAGAAAGGTGTTTCTGTTATTTAGCCTATGCTCAATGATATAAATGGGGTGGACAAACTAATAGAAACACCTGTCAGTTCAACATAATACAATTCAACACAAACTGCAGCCTCCAACATGACCATAAAGTTGAATCAACACGTCTGTAAAGTTAAAAAAAGAAAAAACATTTTAACCTTCATCATGGTAGGATTTATTGCAGGACTGTTACATTAGACCGCATTAGTTTTAGCTAGGTGTACCTAATAAACTGCCAACTGGGTGCATTTCTGAATTTCATGCTTTTTCACATAGGGAATAAATTTTGCTAGGAAAAGTTACCCCACAAATTCAATGTCCGTAATCAAATAAAAGAAATATCCTTTTAATTCACAGATTTTATACTTGTTGTAATTATCTTACAAGATTTGTTAAAACAATTGATAATGTTTGTGTTTTTTGAAAGTGTTCCACTTAAACTGTCACTCAAACTGTCATTTTTTCATCTTGGAATAGTCAACACTGTATAAGTTTTTGAAAGGATCTATCTTCCGTTGTTATTTCCAGAATTTATCATGATTTCTCTCTGAAATGGAAAACGTGTTGTTTGGTTTCCTTTACCACTGTCAGAAAGATAGTAACAAATTCTACCTGATAAACCTTTGCCAACTTTATATCCATGAGTGTAAATACTGTAACAGCAAATCCCTTTTCCTGCTTAGGGTAATGCAATTTAAACTGCATTTCTATCATTCTGTATATTACGAATAGAAAAGATGTCAAAACATAGTATAGCATGTACTATGTGTATATTTATTGAAATTGGGTTATGGACATATAGTTACCGTAATATTAACAGGGTCAACGTTGCTTTTTTTTTTTTTTTTTTTCAAAGTAACAAAATGTAAGCCATATTTTTTCCGGAAAAAGACCGACATATACCAAAGCACAGAAATAAGCTAACTTAACATCATTCATAAATAAACCAAAGGAAAATAATGCTAATAATGCTAATAATAGCTGCGCTTTAACAACCGACAAAAAAAAAATACAATTCCCATCAGTAAAACACAGTTTATGATTGACAGTCAGCCTGTCCAATCACAGAATCTGAAATGATGAGCTACCGCATTGGGCGGGGCTTCGTAGCACAAGAATGGAGGCGATCGGCGGGCAAACGTTTCATTACACGCATTGAAATGTAATTTCTCACGGACATTTCTCAGTTTTTTTTTATTTCCATGCCGCGGATGGTGACGAGGGACTGACAAAACGGCACACGCCTGTGTGAACGAAGAGCGATGACTACACGAGGGATTGTCCAACGAGAGTAAATGAGAGGTAAGGGAACAGAAGGGCCCACCGTCGTAGCCGGAGAGCTTCGGGGAAAAGTGGGTAGCGCCGCCTGACGGACCGCCCGACCAACCGGGCAGCCGCTGTCAGGAAACCGCGGTGTCGAGAAACAGGTCTGCAATATCAGAGGGAGCGCCGCCAACAGCTCTCCATATGCCATCACACTGTAAACAAAGATATGGATCACATTTTTGAGGAAAATGAGACACTAATTAGTTAGTTTCTGTTGAGTAGTGGTCCTGTCGTTAGCAGTAGAGGGCCTTCATTTGGCTGACGGCTGGAAATTGCGATGTTTGTCCGCAGGGTTGTTCCATAATGTACCTGTGTGAGCACTGCTGGGTTTTCTCATTGTAAAAAAAAAAAAAAGGCAAATGTGCGTTTATTTTAATCATTCCATGGCTACTAAATAACTGCTGATTAATGTACTGATACTGCTCGGTGTTAAATGTTGTCATTTTAATGTTTTGTTTTCCACAGGTGTGCTCTTATACTGGCCTTCTGGATGAAAAAAAGTAGTCTCCATTTATTGGACGCAGCAGTGAAGTTTCACTTTAACACTCATCAACCTAAGTCACATATCCCCTTTCATGATACGCTTACAATCTACATAAGGCAGCACATACATTCACCCAGACACACAGTGCCAGCATGGCGGAGCAGCAGGAGGAGGCAGAGGGGGTTTATGTGGAGCACCAGTATATGTGCAGTGAGTGCCACCAGCTCTTCAACACCCTTGAGGAAGTGTTGATCCACCAGCAGATCCACACCGGCCAAGAGGGAGAGGGGGATGGAGAAGGGGAGGTAGGCGAGGGCATGACCATCCAGGGTGTCCCAGAGATGGGGCAAACCCAGCAGTACCAGTGTCTGGAGTGTGGGACCCTCCTCATGAACCCGGAGGAGCTGCTGCAGCACCAGGAGATGCACATGAGGGAGGCTGGGATGGAGGTGGAGCAACAAGGTGACATTGGTTTATGTGTGTTTTGAAAAAGGATAAGAAATTGGACTGTTGGGATATTAATAATGTACTGTAGAGGGGCTGTACAAGATGTTATTATATGGAAGTGGTCTAATATGTGCTATATAATAATGCAGTCATATCCAAGGAAGCAAATAGTTCTCAGTATAGCTTACTACAGACTCCTCATAGTATCTTACTCAGTTGTCAGGTCGTTGGTAGAGAATACAATCTTTTCCCATTTAAAGTGTGCTTTCAATAATTTCTCCAGTTGCATGGCTCTTTAAGGTTAAGAATGATGTCATTTTAAGGTTAAGAGACAACTCTAACTGCATGTGTATGACTGTTCGCCAGAGCTGTGCGAGGTCCTGGAGACAGAGGACGCCGGGTCCGAGGCTCATGTGTCGGGACCGGTCCAATACCAGTGTCTTGATTGTCTGGCCTTGTTTGACTCACCCGAGACCTGGCTGGAGCACCGGCGGACCCACAGCAGGAGCAGCACACACAGTAACACAGAGACCACGGTAAGGGATCAAACATACGCTGACACATTACCGAAAGACTAATCTGTATTTAATTGTTTTAATTATTATGTTTCGGCAAAGAGTTTTCTTAACACAGTAACAGTTGTTTTGTCTGTGAAAATAATTTGCCTCCTGAAATTGATGTTGCACATACACCTTGTAAATATGCAGTGAGATAGATGCACGTTGAGCCATGATATGCACACTCATTCACATCCTCTTAATACAAGATTTTGTTTGGCTATAACCCTTCCTGTAAATCATCAGCTGAATTGCAATTTGATTTTTAATATAACACTTGGTCAAATCTCTAAACATTGTAGAGTAGCAATCTAGACAGTGGGGCCATCCTATATTATAGCTGTTTGACTAGCTATATTCTGGTCGCAGCAGTAATTTGATCAGACATATTTTCCACCGTGCTGAGTCATTCATGTGGGCACAGCTCAACTCAGAGAAAATTTTTGTGAAAGCCGTCAAAAGCAGTATTAGTTTTTGGTAATATTTTTCTATGAATCCAAAAGCAAGCTCTTTGGGAAGTGTCTGGCCGATGGTGACACTGTTAAAATGTTTTCCTCAGAATGGAAATGATGCACGACTTTGCAGTCATTACTCTTGGGTCGTGCCCATATATTGTAGACTGTACTCAATTTGCGGCACAGTCAAATTTTATTCCAGTGACTTTCTGATTTGGGTTGTGTAGGTCAGCACAGACATCCAGTCTCCAAAGCATCTAAAAAACTGCTAAGATAAATGAATGGTTGACAGCGGTTCTAAAATGTTAAAGCATCTTTGCTATTCTAAAACTGCAATTATCAGAGGTCACTTATTTATTTTGCAGCATTGCGTTAATTAAGAGTAGAAATCTTTTAACCTATGTTTTGTTTTGGTTTTTTTTTTGCCCTTGAAACAGGAGTACGTGCTACAGCCCGATGGCACCGTCACTCCACTCAACAGTATGCAGAACTACGTGCTGAGTGAGCAGCAGGCTGGGGAGATCTTGGCACAGGTACTTGGGATTGTAAACATCTCACAACATAGGCATAGATTTGAGGAATAGATTAATGGTTTGGGGGTTTCACTGTCTTTAAGTTCTTCTCTGTACATTGCCCCTGTGTATTTTCAAGGTACTTGCCCAGCAGCATCAACAACAACAGAAGAAATGTCAGTCCGTCTCTAAGGCTGCTGCACCCTCCCGCTCCTTCCTGCTGCCCCCTGTGACACCGACCCCCGGCTCCGCCACCATGCACCTGCAGATTCTCACGGCTCAGGCCCTGGCAGACAACTCCATCGCTCCGAGTCAGCGCCGCTCCAAGCTGCCCCCTCTTTTGCCTGCTGTCGGCCGAGGCTCCTCAGCAAAGCTGGGAGTTCTGGAGAACGGTGTCCAAAGACTGGAGTTAAAGTTGGCCCCCACTGTCCAGGAGGAGCAGCAGCAGCAGCAGCCAACAGAGGTGGTGGTCATCCACCCTTACGAGTGCTCAGAGTGCTCCCTTCTCTTCCAAACCCCAGAGGACTTCCTCCAGCACCAGGGGGAGCACTTCCTGGGCCAGGATAAAGAAAGTGGAGAGTCAGGGGTCATGAGTGGCTTTGAGGAGGTGCGAGGGAGGGAAGAGACTACTGAGAAGGTGGAGGAAATTAAGTTTAGAGTGGCAGAGAAGAAAGAAACAGTCTGGGCCAAGCCACAACAGTGTGAGCTCTGCAACCGCACCTTCACCTCTGTCAACCGGCTGGCTGCTCACAAACGTGTTCACGAGCAGGGCACGCATGAATGCCCAGAGTGTGGCAAGGTGTTCAAGAAGGCAACATCGCTGCAGACGCACATGCGCACACACTCCGGTGTGGCCAGGTACCTGTGTGTGGACTGTGGCAATGGCTTCACCACTGAGATGACGCTCATCATGCACAGGTAAGAGGCTAGGAGACAGCACCGCATCCCACATAACAATGAGAAACTGACTCTGACATGACCTATTCACTCTTTTTCTGTCTGTTTTATCGTTTCCTACTGGTTTCCTGCAGGAAGTCTCACACTGCAGACCCCCTTCACAAGTGTCAGTTCTGCAACAAAACCTTCACCAACATGACCAAGTACCTGTACCACCGTCGAACCCACCTGAACCGTGAAACATCTGGCACACCCGCCGCTGCCTCTATGGTAGTACAATAAGAATATCCATCCCCCAGTTGTGTCCACAACCTCACGTTAGTATGAGATTTTAACGTAACATACGCCTATTGTCTTCTCTAGGTCTCAGCTCCAAGAAGAGCATCTCCCTCTGCCCTTGCCATCCTACAGAGAGCAAAAGAAAAGAGGAATTCCCACACTGAGGAAAAAACCAACCTGTTGGCCCCTCTCACAGAGGAAGAGATGGAAAACCTGGGAGAAGATCCAATACAAAGTTCTCAGATTAAAGTGGAAGGAGGTGAAGTGGAGAGGCAGGGGGAGGACAGCAACATGGAGGTGTTGGCCCCACTTGAAGGTAACACTGATGACCCCCAGCAGGTGGAGGATGCCACCAAGTCTGGCTTAGCTGGAGACCCTGCTCCCCTGGATGACACTGATGCAGGCGTCATGTCTGGCTCCACTGGCTCAACAGAAGCTGCTTCAGCTGCGTCATCAGACAAAGGGCCTTTTTCCTGTCGTTCATGCTGGAAGACCTTTCCCTCCCAGCTGCAGCTAGTTCAACATCGACGCAAGTCCCACGTCACTGAGCGCAGCTTTGTCTGTGGAATCTGTGGCAAGTCCTTTAAGAAGCAGATCCACGTGCGCAACCACATACGAACACATACTGGCGAGAGGCCCTTTCAGTGTTCTGACTGCGGAAAAACCTTCTCATCTCTAGCCAATCTAATGAGGCACAGCCTCATCCACTCTGGTGTGCGCCCATACCGCTGTGATGTCTGCCACCGCTCCTTCTCACAGTCCTCCAACCTCCGTCAGCACAGCCTGCTGCACTCCAACGCTGCAACTCTGTGCTGCCCTGACTGTCCCGCCACCTTTCGCTGGCCCACCAAGTTAGCAGCACATCGCTACACCCAGCACCCAGGGGCTCCGGCCCCTTTCCCCTGTCCTCACTGTGAGGCTGGCTTCCTGAGCAGGAGGCAACGAGACAGCCACTGCCTGGAGCAGCACCCCACTCTGGTGCAGGCTGGTACAGGGATAGAAGTGGCCAAAGAGACCCACAACCCAGCCGAGCTGGGCAAAGACCCGACCTCAGAGCCCTCCACCTCGACCGCAGTAGAGACTGAATCAGGGGATTCAACCAGTCTCGTGCGGGGGGGTCTAGATTGCAACATCTGTGGGAAGAAGCTGAATTCTCCTGCCAATCTGCGTCTTCACAGACTGAGCCATTTCGCCTTAGGCCCAGGGCGGCCACGGTGCGCCTCGGGGAAGCGGCCTAAAGCGCACCAGTGTCCCGTCTGTGGAAAACTGTTTGTGTCCTCCTCCGGAGTTGCACTTCACCAGCGAGTCCACACTGGTGAGCGTCCGTTTCCCTGCCAAGTGTGCGGCAAGCGCTTCCGTCAAAACACACACCTGCGAGAGCACCTGCGCACACACTCGGGTGAACGTCCATTTCGCTGTGAAGTGTGCGGAAAGGGTTTCATTCAGAGTATGCACCTGGCTGAACACCGTCGCACACACACGGGCGAACGGCCGCACGTTTGTCCTCTGTGTGGCAAAGCCTTCAAGACCTTCTCCAACCTGAGGAACCACAAAAAGACCCATGCCAGGCAGCAGAGGCTGGATGAGGAAGCTGCTGCTCGAGCGGCCATGGAGACCAGCTCTGCTGTGGCAGTGGTGGACGCTTCGGCAGTGGAACTAGCTAACGGGCAGCCTCAGCTCATCCAGATCCAAGCCTCAGATCTTCAGCAGGTCAGAGGGGATTTATGTCACCTCATCACTACCAAAAACATGAAATCGCCCTTTGAAAGCATTGCATTAAGCTAGCCTGAGCCGACTGGCATACAGACTAAGTTTAGTCGTATCTAGTGAACCATTAATAAACTATTTTAGATCAACAATTCAAGTTTAAGCAGTCGATACGAGTGAAAGGATGACACTTAATCAGCACCTGTAAATTTGTTTGTGTACCCATCCTCTACTGTTAGTTGAACTTATTCTGAGTTCTGTTTCCTCCTCTTAGGCACAGGGCACTCCTACTATCATGTGTAATGAGTTTGGGGAGACCATCGCCATCATTGAGACGAGCGAGGGAGGAGCGCTGCCTCTGGAGCAGGCCTTGGAAATCTACCACACAGCTTTAGAGAACGGCCTTGCCATGGACGCAGTCGCTGTGGATGGACTGCAGCTCCTCTGAGGACTAGTACAAGACAGGAAAAACTAGAGTTAATTCTTTGGAGCTATTGCTGAACTGATGAGTCCAATACTAGTCTTAATACCGACTGAAACAAAGACTAATTGACTACTGTGAAGTTGAGAATTCAGTTGAGTAGTAATTTACTGGAACCATAATGCTGAAATGACAAAATGCATATTATGTTCAGCAAAAACGCCAAAGATTGTCAGCTTCACTTTTTTACAAAGCTGTGAGAGGGATCAGTCTTAAAATGTATTGAAATGATGCATACTAAAATTAAGAATATGGCATTTGTTATAATTAAGGACCATTGGTTGTGCCTCATGACATTTGTATGATTAATTTTATCATTTGAGATGGATGTGATTTTTCTTTTGTTTAAAGGTTTGGTCCTAATTTTGAAACAAAGTATTCTGTTGTAAATAGGTGAAATCAATAAATGTTTTTTTTCAAGATGATCATTTGTAACCCACAGTCTCATTAAATTACACTTCACATACCCAGAGTCAGTGCTCTACACTGTAGAAGATAATGTGACCCTCGTTTTCATGAGCTACCGTTATGTTTAAAGGGGCTGGACAAAAATTATATTTAATTTTAGATAACATTCTTGAACCACTCAGTCTTTTGTATCTCTGATTAAGGAAAACCCATTTTTCACATTTCAGCAATAAAATCACTTTAATTGAACACCTATTTTTTTATTTGCATACTGAAAGATACAGATACAAACTTAAATTATTCATATAAATTCCTCTCTTGCATACTGGAACAAGGAGTATAACACAAAAACATTAATAGCCATATTTATTATTGTTTTTCCATTTCTTGTGTTTTTACCTTCGGTAATGGGTGCCTTAAAAGTCAACTTATGTTCAATGACAACTTTTTCCTTATCAATAATATAATGAGTCTACTGACTCTACAGTAATTATTTACAACACAACCAAGTCTTGCACAAAGACACAACCAGTATTATATCCTACCAGCTCTCTTTGATTCATTATCCTCCTCTCACTTAACCCAGTTTTCTCTCTGCCTGTCTAAAAAAGGAGGTCTGGAGAGAGCAATAAAGTGACAAAGGGAGGAAGGAGGGAAGGAAAGAGGTGGAGGAAGGAGATGTACAAGTTTTGAGGCTATAGAGTCAAATTTAGCGAGGGACAGAGAGGCATACAAGGTTGTCTAAAAACATACGGCTTATTACTGTTGAAAGAATATAAAAAAGGTCCACTTTGACTTTGTCTACCTTTTTGAAATTAACCATAAAAATAACTGCACCACAGGTCCTTTGCTGAGGTGAGAGGCCAGTCAAGGGAAGACTACAATGGAGGAACTGCAGGTGTGGAGCAGCATCTCTCACCTGCCTTCAAAATTGTAAAAAAAAAAAAAATAATAATAATAATAATTATAATAATAAAAAACATAGTACAAGAAATCAACAGCTGGCAGAAATGAAGGAAACATCTGCCAGCAAAGAGAACTGAGGACCGGAATTCACTGCAATGATAGGAGGAGTAATAACAATAACCGTAGGAAGAGTACAACAAGAAACTGAATATGACAATGTTAAATATAAATCAAATTATTTTAAAAAAGTTAATAAAACTGCTTGGCAATAGAGGATTAAGGCTGTAACAGCCTGACCTCTACAACTACGAGCCAGGATGTGCCCGTTGACTCCGACCCACCTCCTTCCTTCATGGCTAGCGAATGAGAGGCACAGGAATGCTTGGTTCCTACCTACTGGCATGTGCTAGGGTCAGTCGTGAGAAGGGAGGACTTAGCCAGACAGGTAATTGCAGGAATGATGGCACTGCCAGAAGTCCATTAACGTTTCAGTCAATTTTTCAGTCACTCCTGGTAGACCTCCCCTGAAGGTCTACATGTGAGCAGTAAAATGGAGAAAGAGATCTTTCCAGGTCCATAGCAATGAGTGCTTTTGTCAAATCAAATAGTTTCCAGCTGTTGAGGGCCCAGCCCCCGAACTTCAGCAGAAACAAGACACAAGCTTACAACAGTTAAGTCTACATACAGGTTGTTCCTCGAGCAGATACTCACTGCTTTTACTCCTAACCCTAATAAAAACAAATATCAAAACATATAACATCCTCTTCTTAAAACTGCTGACTTTTCACCGTCTCAGAATGGGTTAAGCAGGTCTTTCCGTCCAAAACAAGAACCCGTTCTTCTTCGAGGCAAATGAGTGCAGCTGTACACAATGGTCCTTCGTTCACTGGCATCAATGGGAGCTTCCTCCAAGGTGGTTAATACAGAGTGCTAATTCAAGTGTGGGATTTAAGAGTTTACAGGGTGCGTGTATGGGTTGTGGTATGTGGTAGTTTTTGTGCCACTGGTTTTTCCCGTGTCCCTTTTTTTTTGGTACAAGGGTGACACATTAAAAGAAAAAGTCTCAACATTGCATACAAACATCTGTCACTCTCAAAGCTCGGCTGTTGAGGAGAGAAAGAAATCAGGATCTGTCCAGAGAAAAGCAAAGAGAGTGGATTAAAAAAAAAAAAAATGTGTGAAAGCGCATAGGGGGGTGGGCAGGTGTGACGGCAACAGTCGCTGATTGGTCAATCTAATTAGTCAGCATCCCTCATCTACAAGAGTCCTGTGAGTCACGAGGATCCTCTGAGCTCGCTTCTGTCCCTTGCTCCACTTCTTCATCCTGCAGGTCCCCACCTCCTCTCCCAGATCCTTCTCCTGACTGGGAGCCAGAAGGTCCGGGGATGGAGCCGGCTGAGTCAGAGATGCCTAAAACAGAGGCATCGGAGGGCGCCGCCGTCTGCATGATCTTCTGTCGGACCTCCCTGATCTTCAGCTGCAGACATACTTTAGTGGGAAATATGTCGGAGTATCTCGTCTGGAAGGCTGCAGTGGCCTGAGCTGGAAGCATTTAAATAAATAAATTAATGAATTAATGAATGAATGAATGAATGAATAAATAAACGTCTGCAAGTGGAAAATCATTCTGAAAATGCTTGTATGTACAATATAGAGTGTGTGTTTCTGTTTTACCTGATGGAAAGAAGCCCTGCTCCTGGAACAGCTGCATGACCAGTGCTCTCCTTTGGTCCAGTGTTCGTCGCAGGGAGGAGTATGGCACCTTATCAAACTCCAGTTCTGCCAGGATGTCTTCTCCATCTGTGGCTGGGAGGGGGAAGAATAGTCGGGGTGGTTGAGACTTCTGGAAACTGGTTACAATAATGAGCATCTTTGTCTATGTCCCTTCAGGCCCCATATCTGATACACTTCAAATGGTGGGATCCATTCAAAAGACATACAGCAGTGGGCAAAACATCTCTCGAAGCCAGTGATTCCTATTTGACCCACATATTTTTTCAAGAGTTCCAAACTAGTCCTTACATCAGTCTGTATTTCCAAAACAAGAAAACTATCGTATCCTTACCTTGATTCCTATTCTTTTTACTCACTAAAATAAAGTCAACTATGAAGAAGGACTCCACTTCAAAATCCAAGGATAAAACCCTTGACATGAACAATCTTATTTTTGAGGGGGGCATTAAGACACAAAAGATAAAAACATTACAATGAAAGCAAAGTGCCAACAGACACACACACACACACAAAAAAAATAAAAAAATACATGAGCTCTCCCTGAACCCTGACCCCCGATCCCATACACACATCCTGCCCAGAAAAAAAAATAAACAGACAAAAGAAAAAATCATTTTAGGGAAATCTAGAAGTTTTAATTGTCTGTGTGAGCAGTATTCTCCTCCTTTTCTCTGTGCGTTACCTGCTCTGTCAAAGGTGAAGATGTCTCCCTCACACTTGGCTGCACTTTTAGGCGTGTTGGGCTCTGAGCTGCAACTTGAGCGCCGCCGGCTCTTTCTTTTAGGAGAGACTTGATCGTCAGTGGCTGAGTCCAAATCTAGAAGCACACAGAGGAAATAAACTTAAAACCCAGCACACAATTGAGACTTGCACAAAATCGCAGTCATTTTAAAACCACCAACATAATATTCAGCCTTTACCAAAGAGGAAACGTGAGATTCAACATGTAAATGAAACATTATAAAATAGTTTTACTGTTAAATTACACTAATAACCCACATATACACTGGTAACAATGAAACAACAGTAATTATCAGCAGAACTCAAATTTCCTTATTCATCAGGATCCATCACAAAAATCTATCTAGTATCACACATCTAAAATCAATAAACACTGTTTTGATAGTTCTGCCACTGCTTTCAGAAATACAGCGAATATCTGCTTTTCTCTAAATGCTTGCACCCTCAAGACAAGTCACTTCAACTACCCTACAGATTAGGGCTGCAACAATTATTTTCATTCACAGTCAACTGGCTGATCATTGTCTCGGTTTATCGAATCATTGATCATTTGGTCTATTTAGTCAGACAATCATAAAATGCTCCTGTGAATGAGACCTGTAGAGTTCTTCCTCTTGCGGCGATAGCTTCCCAGAATGGCGCGGGGTGAAGTGGCCAGGCTCTGCAGGGTGGGTGAAGGCAAAACCTCCTCAGGCCGAAACTCTGGCAGCTCGGCAAAGCGCTCCTCAAAATAGACCTCCGACAGCACCCTGCCAGACCAACACACACACGCACACAAAACAGACAGTATATATACACTCTCAACCAATCATTTCTGCGACCTTACATAAAAGATTCACAAAGGTGTTAACTCACTTATCCACAGAGTCAAACGTCTTCTTTAGAGGTGGTGGGCGAGCTTTGACCTTTTTGGGTGTAGGACCATCTTTGTCGGGCTGTGGGGGTGGCAGGGCAGGTTCTGTGGCTGATGGAGGAGGAAGAGGTGACGAGGGGAGGGACTCCTTCCATCCAGTCTGCACAGAAAGTTCAATTTAAGTACTTAATACAAAGTCACAGAGATGTTATGTATCAACAACAACTGGGTAGTTTTTTCTGATTGTGTTATGGCTGAAAGCAAGTCTGTGATTTTCCTCTCACCTCTTTGTTGGTTGTGCTTTCCCTGGCCCGTGTGTCAGAGGAGTCTGCAGCACTGGAGCCCTCCAGGGGTCTGTCAGAGGATGGGGGTTCCTCAGCAGGATGTGTTGATGGAGACCCTGTCTGCCCCACAGGCTCAGGATCAAAGGAGAAGTGACTGTTTGCTGCAGCTTCCCTCTCCCTCTCTCGTTCCTTTTCCCGCTCTCGCTCCCTCTCTCGCTCCCTGTCCTTCTCTCGTTCTCTCTCTTTTCCTCTTCCTCCTCCTTCATAGCTGCCCACAGGAATGTTTGCCACTGTGGCCTTCACTTTCTGAGGGGTCCTGACTGGAAGTGGAGTTAGTTTGGGTGTACCTGGTGTGCTGCCTGCAAAACAGAAAGATAAAAATAAACAAATAAATAAATAAAACCTTGCAAATTTAGTCTTGGATTATAAAAAATACACATAACCGTACCAGGTGTTTGGATTTGAAGCGGAGGACTGCAGGGCCTTATGGACACCGCTAAACCACTAGGAGGTGCCACTGAGCTGGTACTGCTGGAGGTGTGCATCTGCCTCTCAAGCTGCCTGTCCGAATGCGGCAGAAGCTCTGTCTGCCTCTCGGTCTGCCTGTCAGCTTGTCGCTCAGCAGGTCTTTCCAGGGGCAGGTGCCTGTCTGCCTGTCTGTCCAGATGTGGGTGTGTGATTGTGCCGGGTGTTACTGTGTGTTTGGGCAGGATGTGAGGGGAAGAACTGGAAGGGCTGGATACGGAGTAGACTACGCTGGGGGGCACTGCTGTCATGGAGACCACCCCTGTTGCCATGGTGACGCTAGGTGAAGGAGGGTAGATGGCGGTGACTATCTGGCCCCCGGAGCCTGAGGCAGGGGCTGAGGTGGAAGGCTGTGGAGAATGAGCTGTAGCTAGGAGCGGTGGCTGACCTGGATGAAGGACACAGGGGGCCCAAGAGGCAAAATATTCTTGTTATTTTCTTTTAACACTTACATTGATAATACATAACATTTTCAAATGAATAAATATCCATATTTCTTCTTTTTTGCCATTCACATTACAAATTTGTGATTTGGGCTCTCTTGTCAAATGCCGGTCCAGATTTGTCCATCTGAATGAGGTTTTAACGTGGTGTGAGGTATTGAACTAGTCCTACTGTCACAGCGTTGGCCTACTGAAACTGGTTGAATTCACACCACTTCAACAACTACTGATCACCAAAGATTTTGTCAAAACAGATGTTTGTATATGTATTCAATCAAGGGACAAATGTGGGTATATGATTTTTTTTTTTTCATGTAAGAATTAATTTGAAGTATAAAACTGTTTCTGGGTTCTTATGTTAATACTCATTTGGAAAAAAATGACTCATATATGCAAATATATGTTCTGTGTTTACTATGAGACACGAGATGTAACTGATGGTTATAAACAATGGCCCACTTTATTTATGGTTGAATGAACGTCATTAACACAAATCTGTTTTGGTCAATGAGCTAAAGTCATGGAATTTGAACTCTGTTTGAATTCACTGGGTATTTGACCCATTTAAATGAATTGGATTATATTATTTATCTGTGTTATTCATCTATAAATTTCATTTCAGCACCCTGCACTTTTCCCTGGCACAGAACTAGACACACTGTGTGTTCACACCCCATACTACATAGAGTACTAATTGCAGGTTTTTAAAAGCAGGTTATGAGAATGTACAGTAGCATCATCACTTTCATCCCAAAAAAAGTGACTGAATGCAGTATACGCAAATCAGACTGTATGCATACTAAATATAGTTGATTTTTGAGTGTGCTGTTGATGGACACTACTCTCCCACAATGCAAAGCACAAAGGAAATTGAGAAGTTACACACTGCTGTAAAACAAACTAAAATAAACTGTGGATGGTGGTGAAACAGTTTCTGAAAGATAATGGAAAACACAAAAATAGGTATTTAATCTTAGGACAAACATTTTGATGTCTGTTTGCGACGTTAAATTGGCAAGGGCATTCCACAAATTGCTGTTTAATTAACAACGGACCTTACACGTATCGTATCATTTAGTATAAAATGGGGAAATATGTTGATTTTTTTTATATACTGATTGCTAAAGCAGTACACTATAACAAGTGGTACGTGGTATATATTGTATAAAATTAGGATGTAGTATGGATTTGGGACACAGCTAGAGTATGCTTGGTTTTCATGCTTCTCTTCATGTGGGCGCATTATTAGATATTATGAGGTCAAATTTATTGGGATTTAAATGAGCCTTGTATTTATATTTTTATCTATTTAACATATATTTTTGTTGGACAGCCACATTTGTCCCAAGGGGCTTTCATAAAGCGACTTTTTTTACAAACACAAAATTAGCATATAAAGAAGAAAATTTATGAAATCATCTCTCCACGTCAAAGACCTGCAATCAGTGGCTGAACCAATGTCTGTCCAGGTGGTGCGATGGCTGTAAAACCAAGTGTTGCTAGGGGCGAGGGAACATATGCAGATCCCGGCACTGGCAGACCTTGCTGGGTGGGGGAAGAGCCTGTTGTCGTGGAGACCAGAGGCAGAGTGGATGGGACCCCTGGAGTGGACTGGACATAGGTGATCCTGGACAGGATTAGGAGAGGTGTTTAGAGGAGAGAAAAATGAGGAATAAAAATAAAAATGAAGAAGGCCACGATGGACAAAAGAAGAAGAAGATGACATTTTTGTAATGAAAAATGTCGAGGAAGGTGCAGTAGCAGTGACAGAAGGTGTTAAAGTATAATAATTAGGCAGAATGGAAATGATGGGAACAGAGACATGATTAGAAAGAAAGAGGAAGACAAAAGGATAAGTGCTGCAGAGGGGGTCAGTGGTTGATTTTACATCACAGTGAGCAGCAGTGGATAACTAGCACTAGATGTATTAATGTGTGTGTGTGTGTGTGTGTGTGTGTGTGTGTGTGTGTGTGTGTTAGAAGCTGAGAGGTAGTGAGGGGGAGGCAACTTGGGCCACCAGCAGCATGACTAACACATCCAGAATAGAGCTGCACTGCTACAGCTGCACCCCTGCTGGAGTTTTTGTTTGTCATATTGTCTGCTCGCTATGCTTTAATAAATCTGGACCACCGGACAATACAACTTCCTGCTGTTTGGTATTACTTATGCCACCTTAACTCGATTAAGTACCACAATGTGGCTTGTGATACTTCAATTCCATACAAGGAAAGGGCAATATATTTATTTTAATAACAACACCTGTTTAACAGTAATCATCAAAAGCTTCATTAGCTGAGATTATCTGTGTTTACACTGAGCTGTAGTCCACCAATATCCACAATAGGAACCCACTCAGAATAAAACTGCTTTGTTTAAAACCTCAATACAAATAAATTGACCAATTTGAAAAGGTATTTAATTCTGTTTGAAATGGCTGAATAAACCTTTTATTATCTGTCTAATGGGTGAAAACTGTCATGTAAACACTCCTTCTGGCGGCTTTCTATTTTTGGAGTAAAGTCCAAGATTGTTGCAGGGGAATTATCTTTGGTTAAGGGATGTTTACTAGATGTAGGGAGGTTCTGAATCAATAAACGTTCCATGAATGGCTTGTGTTCTTCCATTTAATGACTCTAAGAGTGGTATATTTATAAAAGAAAAAAAAAAAAAAAATAGCTTCAATACAAAGCATTCCAATAAACCAACAATGTGGATGAATGCTGGCCAATCTTTTCAAATGTTTGACCATGAGTTGGAACTCCTTTTTCTAAATATGTACTCTGGAGCATGTACACAGGGTATGTAAACAGTACAACTTATCAATTTTTTTTTTCCTGAAACATTATGTACTTTCATGAAAGCCATCATTCGGAATTCTTTCATACAGAAAAAAAATTACTGACGCCAAATACATAGAATGAAACTGACAATAATGGAATGACTACTGAGATCAACAGAAGCCGGGGGTAGGATGAGTGAAGCTTGCATATGTTCATAAATGAGTGCTTGTTTGTCTGGGCAGACTCAACCTTTACTGGCACATACTGTAATTTGTTTATAGCTCCTTTCAGATATCTGATCTGTAACAGTATTAGGTTCATCTATTTGTTAAAGAAATAGCTTTTAGTCTTTCAAATATCTGTCTCCATTTTAGAGTGTTACATGCTGACTCAAGCATGAGTGTTACAAAGAGAGCTGCAGTGCCCAAACGTTACAGGCACTCAAAAATCCTTTTTCTCCTCCTTGCCAAAACACAGCACTGCTGGACAACAGCGGTGAGTTAGTAAAAGTTGCAATTAAGGAAGAAGAGCCAACAAACACACTGCCTCAGTGATGAAAAATAAAACTTATTTTGCTATTGACAGTTTATCCTCACTGTTTGATTGTCAGCCATCTACAGCGCTGACAAGAGGATTGCCCATGCTTTAGAAACTTTCTTAATTCATTAGCCGGGATTACGCGCATACTGTATATGACATATGCCGACAGCATCAAGCTGTTCCAGTGAGATATAGAAGTTAAGTTCTGGCTTTCAACCAATTCCACATTTTTCTCACATCCTGTTTATTTTGCATCTTAAATTAGTTATCAATACACAGTATAATGTGCCAACAACCAGGTGAGCGTTTTTCTATAGAAGCCCAGTAATCAAGTTAACTGATGTTTTAACCTATCATCAACCCCTGCAGTGGATATCAGGGTGTGTCATCATATGTGCCTTTGCAATCCTATTCTCACCCAGGCAAAGAGCAGATACTCTGCAGCTTGACCCTGCCAGTAAGTATTTTGCTGGATTTTTAGTAAAATGCTTGGAGTTAAAAAATTTAGGGCAAATGTGCCAGTAATCTAATCAATGGAATTCGCCAAGGAGGATATTTTTTTTTCTGCTTTGTTCCCCTTCACTGCTATGGAAATTAAATCCTCAGTGAAAACAAAACACATCTTTGGATTTAGTCTCATGAAAATAAAGAGGGCAGACAATTACAGTAAAGCATTTCAAAGTCAATTTAGAATAATTTTCATGATTGAAAACTTATCTCCACTGTTTGTACTGCAGTACCAAAGTGGTGACGTTTACCACATCAGCACATACTATAAGCCCCTGGTTACCTGAAATTGTTATTCGGTA
Source organism: Xiphias gladius (assembly GCF_016859285.1). Lineage (NCBI taxonomy): Eukaryota > Metazoa > Chordata > Actinopteri > Istiophoriformes > Xiphiidae > Xiphias > Xiphias gladius. The sequence continues at coordinate 20,012,266 of NC_053421.1, read as the reverse complement.
AAGTATTCATGTTGCCATCTGTCACGTTCTTAAGTCATCAGCAGATGCTCAAGTGCAAAATGCACACAAACACATCATGGTGGTGTTATAGGTTCAAAAGGTTTTGGATCCATATTTATTCTCTCAGTTCAGTTTGTTTTGTTTTTATTTCTGACCTGGTAGGTGCTGGTGGGAGTAATACAGCCTGGGATGGGGCTGATCCTGGAGCGACCACAGCAGCTGTGCCAACTGTTACAGGGAAGGGGCTGGCAGGGTGCACTGCTCCGCCCTGAGGCAGCTGGGACTGGACCACAGGCATGGGCGCTATCTGAATGATCTAGAGAGGCATGGAAAGAGGAAGCCGTGAAGAAAGGAGTAGGACAAATACAAATTTATGAATGGGCAGTGAATGGGGCGAGCTAATGATGTGATAATGTTTTTACTCGTCATTACTAACAAAATGGAAACAATTTCTTAAGTTTTCATGTCAGTGTCTCCAGTGAAGTGCTCACTGACCTTGCTTCCGGTCTGAGCACCGTTCTGGACAGGAAGAGGTGGAGCCACAATGGGAAACTGCTGGGAAGGGGCTGGTGCAGTCCTTACTGTTGCCATGGGAACAAGCATTTTACCCTGGAGCACAGGAGACTGTGTTTGCACTGAGGCAAACAAAGAAAAGGAGGGGGGATGCGCATTTTATTAGGAGTCACAATAGATTATTAGCTATATGTATTGCCTCGTCATGACTCTGCTTTGCTGTCATGTTTGCTGATTTAAAACTCTCACCTCTAGTTCCCGGACTGACCACTCCCACTGCTGGGCTGGACGTATATCCTGTCAGTGAACTTGTACCCTGCTGCTTTCCATTGGCCAAGGACACGTGTGCGGGTGGAGTTGTGGGCAGGTTGAAGATACTGGTTGGCTGGCTGAGCTGCTGAGGTGGACTCTTGGGGTTGGTGTTGGCAGGTAGGGTAGGCAGGATGTACTGAACTTGTGTGATGGCCTTACCCCCTGGGGGTGCCAGGGAGGAGGCAGGAAGGAACTGGGGCTGAAGCAGGGGCAGAGGCAGTGGCCCATTGGTTTGGCTATGTGGAGCTGAAACAGCGGCGGAGGGAAGAGCCTGCTGCTGTGAAGGCTGAGGCTGGGGGGAGGGGCTGATGAGCTGTACAGCAGGTTGAGCAGACAGAGCCCCTCCAAACACCAAATTAGTCACTACTCCACCTGGGCCCACGCCTCCACCTACAGGATTAGGTGATGAAGAAGAGTAGTACCCACCCCCTGTGGCGGTGGCCCCACCTCCTGGTCCTGAACCAATCAGAAGTTGTTGCTGCTGCTGCTGGGGAGTCAGGGACTTCCTCTCTGGCGGATGTGGACTGGATGAAGTGCCTCCATCTCTGGGTTTGCTGGCTATGGGGAGCGGTGTGCTGATAACAGGACGCATTACATTAGTCACCACCGTAGAGGCCACCCTCACAGCACCAATGCCCAGGAGTTGGTTCGCACACATTGAACCCACTGACGAGGACGGAGGCCCTCCAGCTGGAGAACTGGAAATGACTGACTGGCCAGAAGGGAAGGAGAGAGAAGAGCCTTGCACCCCTCCTCCTCCTCCCTCTCCCCCAAATGTGTCCTTAGCCTCCCCTTCCCCTCTTTCCTTCCTCCTGTGATCTGAAAACCCTCCCCCTCCTGATCTCCCCTCATCATAACGCTTGCTGGTGGGGTAAGAGGACAGCGAGACACTCCTGCCATGAGGGGTATGATGTGAGGAAGATGATGATGCAGTAGAGCAGATAACTGGAGCAAAAACTCTCTGAAAAGAAAGAGATGGACAGAAAAATATTTTGAGAAAAGAAGGACACCATAGAAAGCAGCTACTGTTAAATGGTCTGTATATGATAGACTAAAAAAAAAAAGGTATTAATCAACAACAGGAGACAAATAATGTTACCTTTTGATCGCTTTCATCTCCAGAACCGTTATCACTATCGCTGTCAGTCACCCGCTCCTTACACTTGAGGTCTATGGAACTGCTAGGATAGGGGTCCTCTGTGGAAAATAAAAATATATACTACTAATGCTGTATTCATGCAATGTCGACGGAATGAGAAGGACAGGAAAAGCACCCCTTAAAGCATCATTCCAGTGGGGTTAGCGCTAGTGCTAACCTTGCAGTCACACCAGATAATGGCCTAAATTAGCTACTTTTGTTTTGTTACAATTTTTGAGAAGTTTGTTGCCAAGTGAAACCAGATACAAATAGTGTATACTTTAAATTAAATGAGCTGATTCAACAGTATTAGTGTTAACATTGGATTTCAGTTTTAATGTTAATGCAAGCGTTGGAGCATTTGCAGCCGTTCTTCCAACAGTTTGTTCACGTCTGTAGTTGTTTTAACCAAGTGAGAGATATCACCATGTCAGAAATTTTTTTTTTTATATATGAACAATTTTTCCCACTTGGCTGCTTGTAATTACAGTTTAAACCATATGACGTGAACGAAGCATGTGTGTCTGAATCAGCTCTCAATGCCGGCAGATCTACAAAAACGAAACATGGAAGTGGTCAAAAACAAACAATGCAGAGAGAATAAATAAAACTACATGATGTACAAAAAACCTAGTGTACTAACACTTAAATATCTCTTATCTAACACATTGCTTCATTAGTAGAGTAGGTCTGATTTCTCACCAATGACATCATCATCTCCCTCCTCCTCACAGATGACCATACGCTCCTCATCACTGGTCATGTCCTCACTGACTCCCCGCTGAGATTGCGACAGGGGTGGGGCATGGCTTGAAAACTGACTGCCACCATCCCCACACATCTGAAATCATTAAGTAAATGGCCATATAGCAGGGATGCTTTTAAAACAGGTTAACGTGGCTGGGATTTATTATTTCTCTGCGTTTTTTTATTTGTATATGCCAAATTTGTCTGTGTTTTGTATACTGTATTTTTATCTAAAAAGTGAGAAATGTTCTCACAGACAAATGCACAGTATTTTACTGTCCTGATTGCCACACTGTTAAAAACATTTAAAAAAAAATGTTCAATCTTTGTACATAGCAAATCTTTCACATAACACATTTTTTGCATGGACAACACTGGGAAACAAACAAGCTTTGTTGTTTAATCAAATCATGTCTACAAAAACAGCATTAAAATACTGTTTGTCCCCAGAAGTGATAATTGTCTCCACTTTGTTATTTAAAATGTGCCAGGTTGCATGTTACAAAATCAACTTTCCAGGTGCACAAGCTGTTAATGTTCTACAAACTAATGACTTACCTGTGCCAGTTCTGCCAGGGCCTGTGTATTACCTCTGTCACTCCGCTCCAGGCTGTGCATGGCACTTTGAGAGAAGGCTCGGGGACGGGTAAGCTGGCCCACATGACCTTCTCCTGTACTTCTCTCAGACACCAGACTTGGACCAACCCCCTTCAGCTCCACAGAATGGGGCTCTATCAGGGGGCAAAAACGGGACTGTTACAGGACTAGAAAGGATAAAAATATGGCAAATGACAGATTTTACTGAAAAAAAAAAAAAAAAATTATATATATATATATAATTTTGTGTGTGTGTGCTGCTGTATATAATGAGAGCTGAGTGAAACCAACCTGTGGACTCAGACATGCTCCTCTCTCTGATGTCTTTGCCCCCTGGGACCCCACGGCCTTCTGAGCTGGACTTCTTCCTGTCTTTGTTGCACCACTTCCAGTCTGGGTGTGCCTTAAAGTGGGCCTCTTTTACCTGTGAAAAGGAGAAGGGACAAAAAGGAGGGAGTAATTGCAAAGGAGACAAAAATATAGTACATGCACTATAGATTAGCACAGGAGCTGTCGTATGTTAGTACATTTTGTGGGTTGTTTTATTTTTGTTTGCAAATGCATCTGTGTACCTGGAAGGCCAAATCATGGTACTTTTGTTTTTCCTTGGGTCCCAGAGCATACCACCACTCCCCAAGAATCTTGCTGACTGTCCTGTTGTCCTGGTTTGGGTGCCGCTGGTGCACCAATGCTCGATGGCGCTTACTGAAAATCATAAACGCATTCATCGGTCGCCGAATGTGGTCCTTCTCCCTCTGAGCAAGTGGGCAAGAAAGACAGACGGATGTTACATTACATATTTTACTAAAAGGAACATTGAGAATTTTGATGTTATAGTACGATCAGTGAAATGGCTACCTTTCCAGGGCTGCTCTTGTCTCCATCTTTGGGCAGCGCACTGAGGGACTGAGTGCGTCTCTTTACTGGTGATGTAGAGAGGGGCTGCTCTGGTACAACTCCTGGGAGGAAGCTGAAGGGAGACAAAAAACAGCCCTCTGTTAATAATCTTCAGTAGACATCTTTCTAGAGAACAATATATGAACATGCAGCCTTACTTTCTCTTTTCCCTCTTTAATATTTAAAAACTGAGTAATTCTCTACTTCATATCAAGTATTATGTACCATAGAGCTTTGAGACTATTAGATGTAGACACAGAGCACAAGTAGTTCATCTCCCATGAGATACATCAGCAGATTCAGCAGATAGCTCATCCATTTCAATGGCTGACAGCCTGGCCACTGCCTTTCATATAGTGATAGAGCCCAGAGATGGAATGCTTTTGTTCCCATCTGCTTTGTTCTGGCACTGAGCTCTTCTGCAGAAATTAGTGCGAGGATACAGAAAATATCACACTCGCTTACCGTATGTGTGGGTACATAGTACCACACAGAAAACTGCAGTGAAAACTGACTTGGACAAATACATAACTGCCCTTATATATGGAAACTGATAACACATGAGGGTATATATATGCAGTGTATATCTATATGTGTTCATCTAACCTCACAGCTTTTCACACAAAATCACTATAAAACAAAAAACTGAACTAACGGGTCATCCACATCACTCTCTGTCTCGCTGTCAGGCCTCTCCCTCTCTGCATCTCCTTTCTCCTTCTCTGGAGGCGGCTCATCAGAGGAGGGGGGAGGCCGGGATGGGGGACCTCTTTCTACAGTGGGAGGTGCCTCTGCAGGCTCCTGTGACAGCGCTGCCACCCCCTGACACTCTGAGGAAAAACAACAAAGAGATGCATACTTGCTCATGGAAAAGTAAACAAATGTGGTAATCAAAACAGTATTAAAACCCAAGGACAACTGCTTAAAACTGGTTATATCACATGTTCTACAGTCATTAGGTCAGCCATAAAGGTATTCGGTACCTGTCTTCAGGCTGGCTGCTTGGGGGTGGCTGACTGGGTGCTGGCCCTCTCCTGGCTGAGAAGAAGCATCTGATTGGGTTGGTGCCAGGAAAGGGACCAATGAATGCCAGGGGAAGACTGGAACTGACCGGGGCTCTACATTGGTCCACACTGCAGAGGAAAACAGTATTACTTATCAACAACAGCCAACTGCATCTGATGTCCATAACATCATTATATGCTCCCCTGCTCAGATATCGCACTCAAGAGAACCAGGCCTGTTTCCTTATTTGGGGAATCGGGGCCCTCTGTGCAACACTCCCACCAGAAATGCATTCCGACTCAAATCACCAGCTCCAATCATTTTTTAAAAATTAGTTTGTAATGTGCTCATGCATCCTTTTTTATTATTTGTAAGTGATGGAACCACAAATTAATATACTGAAATCAGACATAGGCTAGAGCCCAGCGCTTTGGTTATGGCAGTATGAAAAGTACTACTTTCATTTCAGTCATCTTACCAGGGGCTGGTTAACATCTGTGACACTAGGTGAATGCAACAAACCACCAAACAGCAGCACTTTGAGAACTACCAAGAACATCAGTACTGCCAGTAGTAACCCACCTCGAGCCACGTAACTGGTTAAATCACTCCAACAACAGCAGATGTACCAAAGGACTCTCTGTTCTCAATAACAGACTGGATAGCAAACAGAAGCTGGTACACTCAGAACCTTCATAAATGAATAAGGGACTGTGTAAGTCATAATATTTTTATTTCCATTATCGAAAAAAATTCTTAATAAAAATGTATCTCCCAAAAACTTTCAAGTAACAATATCTGACCCCTTTAAGCTTCAAAAACATATTCAGTAGGCATGTTGATTTAACACTTCAGGGATTGAATTATGATACAACAATAATGACATATGTGTATAGATTTTGTAAAAAGGAAACTGTATTTTTATACAAACAGTAAGGTAAGTGGCATGGACTAACCAAACATGCTTAATCCTTGGCGTAGATACTGAGGATTCTCTGATGAGAACATGGTTGAATGAAATCCTTGATGTTTCTCCAAAAACGAATAATATGTCCTTTCAAAATCTCTCTTCTACAACACACAGAAATCCAGAAACATTTCTGATCCAAGATCTCGAGCTGATGTTATTTGGAAGCTCACAGGTTAAGAAAAGTGCTCAATGGTGTCTGTATCCGTTTCATCCCGACAGGTTGCAGTCATCATTCACAATTATTACTGCATCACCCCCCTGCATCATGAGGATTTTAAGATGTGACATAAAGAGGTATCGTTTTTTTTTTTTTTTTTTAATTCCAATGCGAGTAAAAATGAAATATGTCTGTCAAGTAGAGTCCATCTCTCCGTATCGCAGAATGCCGCAATCTAATAACGCACACGGAACAATCAAACATCGATGGACAAAATGTACTGTTAACAATTACAATAACATACAAAACTTCAGTAAAATTTGTAAGAATGTAACAGTGTATAGACAACCCACTCAAAAGATGATTATGATCGAAGGCAAGGTTCCTCCTCCCTTTGGTCTAATTACCCCCGATGCCCCCTCTCCCTGTTTGTTTACATTACTACAGCAGCTTGGCCATGAAGGGGTTAACAAGGCCTTGAGCCCATCCACGGCCTGGATTATTACATGTGCCCGAAAACCACGCAGTCTTTCTGTGCCATGTCAAACCTTGATCTGCGGTTAAAATAGAGCTGCAGACAGGTGGGCACGGCAGGTATTAAGAAACACATAAAAACTCCGAGTCAAAAAGCTGAAGGGCTGCTGTAAGAGGGCATCGTATCGATCAGGCTAAACAGCACTGCAACAAGCAAATTGGGACGATCAAAGCTAAGATGATTCGTTTAACTTGGAAGACGAATCTGTTTATTGCTCAAGTGTGCACTGTTTACTTTAACAGAGACTACTTTAATACTTGCTGATTCATATAATAAATCACATCGACTCTGATTTAGCTGTCTCTTGCAACAGCCGGAGCCTCGAGTGCACCACTCCAAATTGGACCAACCTCTCGGGAACGCCCCTGGTCGTGCACCAGCCGCACAGAGGCAAAAGAAACGCAATTGTTCTCATGTCTCAGCTACAAAGGCGTATTCATACGTACTGGCAGGCAAAATAATCCGCCGAGGACTGTTTGACAAGTGCATTACATCAAACACTATGTTTTCCCCATTACTTGACCCCAGAATCGTACCATGCACCTGTCTTAACCTGACAACTCAGTTGACACCTGCCAAGATACAAAATCACCTATAAAAGGATAGCGACCAACTTGAGTTTATCCCTGTTTACTACGCATAAGCAGATGTCGTTGACTGTATATCTGGTGCAATCATCCATCACCCAGTGCTTACAAGCCCGCTATCCATCAGTTTGATTATCAAGACAGCAAACAAACACTATTGTCCCTTCTACTATCTAGTGCCTAGCTCATCCCCGTAAAATGTACCAGCTCCTTTCCTACCTGGCCAATCTGACCACAAACCTGGCGTTAGCTAGCAACTGATGAGACAACAACACAGCGATAAAAGCGAGTACGGTGAGGACTTCTGGCTCCAGTCAGCGAGGAAAAAAGGGGGATGAATCGCAGTTATGTTTCTCCTTCTCCTACTCGTTGGTCAAGCTCTCAAGACAGCAAACGAGTGGCTAGTTGAAGATGCCCGAGTACAGGACCCGAAGCCGACAAGAGAGAGGGGGGGGGGGCTTTAAGAAGAAACGATACAGTAGGTTAGGGTAAAGCCGTTGGTGAGGTCCGTCCGACTGCAGCAGGTTAGCTAGCCACTTCGTGCGGACGAGATCGGCGCACACACCGTCCTGTCTGTGTACAGTATCTTGAGTTACGAGTGTTGTTTTGGTTTAGAAAAGTCCTCGTATCGCATCTCCACAACTCCCAGCCCGAGTTTACTCCCTTATTTTTGTCTCATTCTCTCTCTCGCAAGCCTTGGCCCTTTCTTTCTCTTTCCCTCCCTCTTCCTCGTTGTAAACTAGGCTGCTTGCCCCCCCCCTCCCCCGTACTCGTCGCCCTCCCCTTCTCGTCCTGTCAACCTCGCCCAGCCTTGTCCCGCCTCCCTTGGCGTATTCCGCTCGGCTATTGGCCAAGGCAGCCACCATTTGCCCGCCGCGAACTTTGATTGGTCAGCGTGTGCACAGGAATGCCAGTCATATGCAAATTTCACCCGGCCTCACGGACAGCTTCTGTTTTCACAACAAAAACTGAGCTTATCCTAAATACACAATGGTAATGAATTTAAAAAAGTCATGTAACTCTACTGCGTTCACATAAAAACACTGGCTGGCGTTCAAGTAATGCCTCAAAAGTGTGTATTTTTGTGTTTCTTCCAATAAGCCCACCCCAGTTTAATGTCATTGGTGCAGGACTCGTAGTAAACCTTGAATTATACGTGGATGCACGAATCGAAAGCCGACACTAAGATATAGGCCAACCAATGGCTTAACAGAAGTTAGATAAGATCCCTCCCTCTTACAAATGCTCAGCTCAAGCTTTAATACCCGTAATACCCATCCGATGCAGGGTGGCGCTGGTGAGCTATCATCTGTTTACTTGCCACGCTGCTTTTGGTCTTTCTATGCAATCTGCACTGGAAATGGAAGTTGATAAGGGCTCTGAGGTCAAGATGACAATGCACATCGACAACCATTAAACCTATATGCAGGGTCATTCTGCCTGTTATTTGAGTGTTTTTACAAAGTTGTTCTATGCAAACATAAATGCAGACATTATTATAAATCAACAATATTCACATATGAGAGGGATTATAAACCATTTCTTGGGTAATGCTATACCTTTGCTTTTAGCAACACAGCTAACAGTAGGGAGGCAAGTGATGTCATTTTCCATCATAAAAAAGCCCTTTCAAATCCCCAAACATTTTTCCATCTCTCCATCATGCAAATGTGCCTCCTCCAGACAGAATTTTAAATGTTCTGATGCAACGCTGGCATGGAGAGGAGAGAGAGTGAAAGAGACAGAGAAGAAGAGAATTGAAAACAGGAGAGTAGGGGTGGTTAGAAAGAGAGGGAAAATGGGTGGAACAGGCTAAGAGCGGAGAGGACCAGAGGGTAAAAATAGACTGAGAGTCATTTTCAGCAGGAGAAGCAGGCAAGCAGGGAGGGAGGGAGGGAGGGAGGGAGGGAGGGATGGAGGAGGAGGGTGGGTGGGTGGAGAGAAAACAACTTGTGAAAACAGAACTTCTCTTAAAGGGAGGAAGGGTGTGGGGGGCCAGAGATGGGGGAGACAGAGAGAGACAAAGGGAAAACCTTTACAGATACCTACAGTATATTGTTTAAGTATAACACAACTAAGACACAGAGGAAGAGGACTTGTATATATGATATGGTTTCTCCTCATACTGTATGAGTCAAGAAGCAATTCTCAGCCTAGCTCATGTATCAATAAGGCAAATATAATACTAGGAGGAACTTAATTACCACTACAAGCCAGTTGGCTTATCAGGAGCTTGGGAGCTGACCAATAAGGCTGTGAAAGCCACTGGCAGCAGCTGTCCTCAGTAGTAAAAAGGTTAACCCATTACAGATCTGACAAATCTCAAAAACACTTATGAATCTAAATTTAGATCAGTGCAACTATACAAGAATGTGACTGGGATAAAAACAATATGCAGACATCTAGAACAGAAGGAAGCTTCTTTGCAATGGGCCTAAGCTCCACCTTAATACGCCACTTATCTCTCATGTGCCTTTATCTTCTCAGCTTGCTGGCATCAGTAAAGCATCTTGCGTCATGTAAAAATATGGGGTGACTGTCTGTTCCTCTTTTAAGCATAGAGGGTTTCTAGAAAGGGTTAAACTAATAGGCATTAGAAGAAGAGACAAGGAGAGAGAGAGAGATTAAGGCTTATCAACTGCACTGAGCTCTCAACAAGTCAATCCAGCAAACACAGTGAGTTAAGGGGAGGGAGTTGGACACCTTGGCTGAAGGGAAAAGAGAGTAACAGAGGCCAGGGGTGGAGATGAGGGATTACTGTGGCTGCTCAGTGGTTACAACCCTGGGTAAACATTACAAGCCCTTAGTAATGAACTACATCTGACCAATTATTCAGAGCAGAGTAATGAGCTTTCCCTTTAGCCTGATTTGAATCGGCCTAAATTCTTGATCGATTCGTAACAAAATATTGCAAACCTATTTGTGTTAAAGTATGTTTGTCACTTCAGAAACAATTTTAACTGTCACACAAGAGCTATTTGAGTACAAAAGGATTTATGTTAAGATAAGAACATCTGTCATCTAACATCTAAAGTTGCGCAGTGGAGGTGAAGTAGACACGAGATAATTGTGGGAAACCCCTGAATTTTAGCACTTAGTCATATAAAATAGAGATAAGTGGCAAAGACTGGCAAAAGTAAGAGAGAAGGTGTGTAAAAGACAGTAAAAGAGAAATTCCCCCTCAGCTAAGCTTAACTATCTCTCCCTGCTGCCATGCTGGCAGTGCATATCTGTGTAGGTGTTCAGCAGCTTTCATTGGCTGTCGCCTCTTACAGACATCATGCTTTTACTGTGCGTATGTATGCATGTCTCTAACCCCCAATTAAATCAGTCAAACGCCACGTGACCTCACACAACTCAACTTTTCCTCCTCCTCTTCACCTACGCTGGCACAATGCAGGCGGAGCACCGCCTTCGCTCACTCTCCCATCCCATCTCTCTCATCCCTTAATTCATCTTCCACCCCTGTGCTCTGTGTCTCTCCCTCCCACAACCCACCATTTGCGCCGTCCAATTATAACTCGATCCACCAGTCCTTTGCAGTTACCATGGCAACAGCTATGTTGGGCATACGTCCCCGTGTCGCCCGTGGTCACCAGTCTGCCACTGACCATCACCATCTATTGCATCAAAATAAGCTGAACCAATACTTTTTATACAGAGGGGGAGATCTTTTTTGTGACCGAAAAAGGAGATTTTTAAGACACTGGATGTGCTTGTGTCTTTCGTGCCTTTTATGGTTACACTTAAAGTTTAATGAAACTGTTACTCCTTATTTCATTCAATGTTGCAAAAGGACAACACTATCATTGAGTACCGAGAGGCGAGAAATTGAGAGGAATTGGAGGGATCAGTCATCATCAAAACACAAAACACACTTCAAACTCTGTGGCTACATATGCAGATTCATTAACTCTCTCTCTTCCGAACAGTGAGTAATTACCATGGAGTAGAATACATCAAACACAAACTTGAGAAAAGTATTTGGAGACCCACATCCCTCCACCCACTGTATTAAGGAACTTGTAATGTATGTATTTGGCCATTTGGGGGCACTACTAGTCTGCAGATAAATAGCTTACAGACAGGCAGCGTCAGTAAACCATTGCAAAGACTGTGGAGCTAGAGATGAAAGGAAAGTAGAAGAGGAGAGTGGGATGAAGGAGAGAAAAGAAATTCCTAAGAAAAACATAAACTCATTCCAAACTTTGGGAGGAACACATTAAAACTGTGATCTCATAAGAATAATGAATGTGAGTTCGACAGAGACTCCAAACAGGCGGAATCTCATTCTAACTTTGCATGCGTGCAGTCTAAGTCTTGGAGCCACCTCAGACTAAGGAGTCCCACTGCACCAATGCATTTTGAGAATCTCCCCAAAGTGTGCTTTGCCCAATAAGAAATAGGATTAGCATTGCACATGACTTTTGTGGTAAGTCTTGAGGGCTTCACATATGCTTTGGTGCCAGTCTAGATGGCTGTGTGATCCAGATGTGGTTGTTGCCATGGCCAGGGAGGATATGCAGGGCTTTAAGCGTTACGTAAAGCAGAGGCGGGAGGGAGTGGGGATGTTATTCCCGGGTATCCGTATCCGGGTAGACCAGGATGAAGAGAGGAGGGGTAGCGAAGCCACTGCAATGCGATGGAGCAAAGGGTTAAAACAAATGTGTCATTATGTTTTAGAAAGAAAAATCAAAAATGAGATGGAAGAAGACAGGAAAGCGGAGAAAAAGACGTATCCAAGTGCAAAATAACAGTGCGGAAAAGTGTATTCACGTGTACTTAAGAGAGTGTGACATGTTTACTCAGTGTTGCACAAACTGCGTGTGCATGTTTGTGTGGGCGAGCAAGACAGATAGACAGAGAAAAAGAATGAAGCAAACTTAATAACATACAAAGGCTATATTGATATTTTGCTTTCAATCATTTATAACTCTGGAATATTGACATTCGAGATATAATGAACCATATATATTTGAATGTTGGATGAAGGTTAAAAAGAAAACATACTCAATTAAGATGCTAGAAGTGCAAAAAAAGATGCTCTGTTCAAGAAACAATTATACTAATAATAATTTGCTCAAAGACATAATCTTGCAGCACATAATGTGAGATACTGAACACTTGTACTGCATGGTCATACAGAGAAATCTTGTGTTTCTGGTAAAACAGGGACTTGGATTTTAAAAAAGCAGCAAATTTAAAAAAGGAAAATATCTGCTAAATGATTGTTTATAACAGGAGTTGTATTTTTCAAAATGACATAAGAACAAACAGTACAAATGTGGAAATGCCTGTAAATATGAGTGTGGAATTTGATATTTGACCTGGAACAATTTAGTCGCTGTTTAAATAATTTAGGGGAAATCCTCCGATTATCCAGGAATATTTCTGTTTTCAGGGAATGTTGACTAAAACACCAAGAACGGAATAAGGAGCTACCAATGGTGTGTTGGTCTGTAAACACGTGAGCATGCTGAAGTTACTCGTCTCTTAGTGGAAAGTCATACACACACACACACACACACACACACACACACACACACACACACACACACACACACACAAACACTCACACACACACATGCATGTGCACGCACGCTCACACACATGCAATCATTCACATACACATGCACACACATGCAAGTATGCACACACACAGGGACTGATATTTCTATTTGTGAATATTCTGTGTTATATACAGGCTACACCAGTGTGATGTTTGCTTTGTTGCCATGGCAACAGACATTTGGCGCTCACACATCATATCCGGTATTCAATGATTGATGCTTGGTTACTCCGTCTAATACACACGCGCACACACACACACACACACACACACACACACACACACACACACACACACACACACACACACACACACACACACACACACACACACACACACACACACACACACACACTACATGCAACACACATGTGACACCATAAAAATGGTCTCGTCGCTACAGTTTTCTGCCTGTTCCTTCAACTGTTTTATTTCACAGGAAGTTACAGGGAAGCTTAAAAAGACATTTAATTTAACTACTCTTTAGCACATCTTAGGTGGGAAAACACATGCACATAGAAAACATACGCAGCCTTCTCTGTAAAGAGTGTGACTGTCAGTTTAGGAGCTTAACGGAGCCAGGGGACTGTTGCCTTATTTTCAAGTGAACTAATAAAAACACATTATATCAATGTGTATGTGTAGGATTATACTGTATGTAACATAGACGGGAGAGGAAGATCTCATCAACTCCTTATTTCTGAATAGTATGAAATTTAATTTAATATCATAGTCTGTCTTCTTACATATTAAATCTATACTCAATTATATAATCTGTAAAGTGTTAGTACTATATTGATTTGCTCAAATATCAACTAAGTTGTTCTTTTAATTCACTGCCAGATATTTCACAGAAATTTCATTCGCTCCTGGTGAAAAGAAAGTTCCAACCTGCCCACAGGAACATGCCAAACATTTATTTATTCATCTAATTATTCAGTTGTAGTGTTTTAAAAATAATAATTTAATTTAAAAGCCTGATATATTTCCTAGAGTTTTTCCTATCCTTTTATAGGTGTGATGTGTAATCACTGATGAGTCGGTAACCCACGTAGGAGAATTTCAATAGTCTGGGGTTCAGTGAAGATTTTTAGTTTCTACCCTCAGATGAACAGAAATCTGACTGACATCAAATGTGCGTACTTTTTGGCATTAACATGATCAAATTTATACTGACACTGAATTTGAAATCTAAATAATATTTATTACAATTTATAATCACAAAGATACACATATTTATCATGCAATTGTACTTCAAGATCGAGAAGTGTCAGCAGTATTTCTGCAGAGGGTTTATGTACCAATTCATTTTGGTTTTTTAAAATGCTCCCAGTGACTCCAGAGAGTAAAAAGTAAAGTATGCTTTTATAATAATATAGTCTGACACAAACTATATTTAAGGTCATTTGAAAAACACTAAATTACTAAATTATCATTTGTTCATTTCTCACGAGCTGATAAGGAAACACTAACACCTACACAAACTTGCAAATCACAAACATGCCAAATGTGATTGCACGCACACACACAAGCACAGTGTTTTCTACTTTCCCTCGTATTTCATACTCTCCTACAACCGTATGCAAAAGCTCACACACCCTTTTCAACTCTACAGAAAACAGCCACATGTGCTCCTCATGCAAAGTTCTTCAAAATAAACGCATACACACACAGGCAAGCGTAAGTGCTCTCACACAAAGAGATGCTATTCATTCATTCGGCGTCCTTTCAGCTGCAAAAAAAAAAGGGGGTCTGAGGAGGGACCGTACACTCAAAATGACAGCGCTCCCTTTCCTGTCCACTTCTCTGTCACACTCATGAAAGTCTGCATAGTGATAAATACAAAAACACTGAAAGCTGGTGAAGTGAATTACACTAACTGATACTATATGTCCATATATCACAGAATTGAAAAGTAGCCTCTTATTTTCAGCTGATCATGAATAATGATCTCTCTCACACACACACACTATAGTACGGCATATTCCCACACAGGAGCTTGAGAATGGAATACTTCACACACCCACACAATAGACTGAAACTTACAAAATATATCTTACATGGACATGCACACACACACACACACACACACACACACACACACACACACACACATTTCAAATCAACCCACCTCGGTAATACTGGCGAAGAATGCAGCACACAACTTGTTTCACTATATCTTTGCATGAGTCACTAACAAACAAACAAACACCTGAACACACACACAGCAAGAGTCAGCGGAAATAGTTGGTCACTAGGGTCATGAAGTCACACACGCACACACACACAAACACACACAAACACAAAAACACACGCACATGCGCGCACACGCACACACACACACTTATAATAAGCATTTTGGACAGAGTTTTTCAAGAAATAAATTAATTAAAGATGTACACAAAACTTGTTTTTGAATTCTCCTCATTCCCTACTTCTATGTCTTTTTTATAAACAATGCTGCCTTCTCTATGGCATTCCTCATTCTTCATTCTGTTTCTGATCTAATCCCCATTTTTTTCTTTCTCTCTAGCACACAAAACAAGTTGGTGGAAACAGTCCACAACTGGCCTACATACTGTAAATCTAGCTCACACATCCCATAACCATTTTTGCTTTCGTTTTTAAATGTTAATTTCTTGTGTAGCACTGATTCAAAGCAGCTAGTCTCTGACAACACTTATTCCTCTTCACGTCTCCGTTATTTTCTTTTTTCTACAGAAAGCTCATTTTTTCTTATCGAACTTCCCCTTTCCTATCTATTAGAAATCCATACGTCTTTCTATGTAGTGTAGGTATGATTGCTACCACTCAGCCACGAAGTTTCTGGCTATAATGACTTGGGATATAAGAGGGACTCTCCAATATCGATAAAAACTAATCCTGTATAACGTACAATCTGATCCCTATAGAAAACACAAAAAACACCAAAGCATGCATGCCCATGCATACATTTTCTCTTTTGTAATTTCTCCATCTCTCTTACACACTCTAAGTCACAAACACACACATGGAAACACTGACATAATTTTGCATCCAACTAATGTGTCCCTTTTCCCTTTGCATGTAAAATCCAAAACAACAACAAATTAATTATTACTTTGGTAATTTTGTCTTTCTAATAATAAAGTTTGGCGCTTAAATATTGTATGATATGTGACATAAAATAGCCCTCTTCCAAAAATCATCAGATAAACCAAGCTCTCTTTGCTCTGAGTTACCGGGATGGACAGCAGGGATTATTATCACCTTAATGTGCGCTGACTACTGAATTTTAGTGATTGTTTTGTCATCAGTAGTGATTCCAACAAGACCAGTCCTGACCTGGTCAATCACAGGAGTCTGTTCCAGAGCTTAGGGGGGGGTCACATGACCAGCTTTAGCATTTAGTTTACAAGCAGACATGGGGATGGTGGACAGACGATTAGAGGAAGCCATATGGGACAACAGCATGTTGGCTAACAGTTCTTTCACTGGGCATCAACACACACAGGTTGGGGCATGTTCATGTGACTGTAACCTTCTATTACACTGTGGGTGTTATCTGTTCTCAGACAAGTCATTATGGAAAATTAAAAAAAAACAACAACATTATAGAGCAGTTTAATACTTTTTTTGTTAAAAACAACCATGATGGTTGAATGAATAATTGTTTAGCTTAATTATATTTATTTGATGAATGAAATACAACACAGTATATTAAGGGCTGGCTGGTATTTAATGATAAGAAAAATATATAAAGATAGAAACAAATCACTTAGCAAGGTCATTTTCTATTTACTATTTTATTTAACTGGAAAATGTCATTTTAATACTAAACCTTCAATACAACTCCCTCTCTTTCTCGATCTGTGTGCGTGTATGTATGCATGTGTGTGTGTGTGTGTGTGTGTGTGTGTGTGTGTGTGTGTGTGTGTGTACAAAATAAAAAGAGAAACTTGTAAAGCCACATTTCTAGTCTTCTCATTATTTTAATACTTACGTCAGTTGCAATAGCTTCAACTGAATTCACTATAATGAATAGAATTTTTCTTCTGTCTCTCCGATACTTTTCTCAAGACGCAACTGCACTACCACTGCATTGCCATCGTACTGCAAATGCTGGCTAACCTTCTAGTTCAAGGCCAGTAAACAGAGTTTCATCTGTCCATTCTGAGCTGACACTGTGTGTATCACTGCAACCCAAACAGCCAACAAAAAAGATGTCCTTTCAATAAGTAAGTTATGGGATGATTCTAATGACAATTAAATTTAGTGAGTATACCCTATGGATAATGTATAATTAAAAATTACAATCAATCTAAAATACATTTATTACACAGACAAAAAACAGAGCACCCCTAACCCTCTATTCCACACTACTGGCGATGATGCAAATAAATCCCTCCTTTGAGGTCAAATGGGGATTCAATAAAAAAATCAAATAGAGGGCACATTTTCCCCCTCATTTTTCATTTGTAAATATAGAGCTGGACTTTGATATTTCATATAGGAATAAAGTTTGACTTGAGTGATATTTCAAAAACAATATATTAACAGTATAAAGAATGCTATAAACAGAGAGTCTACATTCTGAGAATTTTGTGTAATTATTTTTCATTTTTAAATAGATACACTATACTGAATAATGCATTTTTCAGCACATCGTCCTGTAATAATAATCTATTACCATCTATAATTTTTTGTAATTAACAAAATGCATTTCCTTTTAAGATTTTTGTTTTTTTTTCATACTTTTATTATGACTGAACAGCAACTGGAGAATTTTTGAAGGTACATAGAATATACTATTTAATATGCTTATTCCACATAGGTCCTGTTTTACACTATTCTTGAAATAAATGCAGTCCAATTTATAAATTGCAACTAAATTTTCTCCTCATTCCTTCAAAGTCACTGACCTCAAATACAAAATGTACCCACATGCATTGGAGCAATCCTCACCTGTGCCAGGGCGTCCCATGATGATGTCCTTTCGTGGGACGGGGTGAAGGCTTTCCGCTGGCAGGATCAAGGGCAACAGTGCAGTGGGAGAAGGGTGACAGGGAACTGGCTGCTGGACCTCACCCCCAAACCCTGTCCCCCTGTTCTCCTCTTTTTCCCCAGAGCTGTCTGTGCTACTTGGAGCGGGAGCTGTAAGTGTTGTGCTGACAGTAACTGACAGGGCCTGCAGGGGGGTGGCAGGGGTGTCAGGGGTGGGCAGGGAGGAAGGTGTCGGGGACACAAGCACCAGAGTTTGGGCTGGGCTTCGCAAAAGGACGGTGCCGTTGGGTACTGTGGCTGTAGCAGCGTTAATGGGGACAGGAATTTGGAGGCCAGAAATTGGCTGAGGGGTAAGGGGTGTTAGGCCGATGTCTTTAGATGAAGTGTTAGCTAACCCTCCTTCGTTTCCACCTCCTCCCCCTCTTCCCAAGGGACATTCTGTAAATTTTGCCAGTGGGACTTCAGGATTCCTCACAATGACAGGGGAGTCCCGCAGGGCCTGTTGGGATACAGGGACCACACGACGAGGCCCTCCATCGGGAGTGAGAGGAGAAGGAGGAGTTAGAGACACCAGCAGAGGAGGAGGGGAAACAGCAGTGGAGGACGGGGGCCTACTCGAGGAGGGGGTGGTCACTCCTCTTGGTCGGGAGAAGGTGGGAGTGTGTGTGCGGGAATGTGAGGCTGGTGTTTGTGGAGACAGCACCCTGAAAGAGTTGAGGTCCCCCTGGTCCAGCTCTGTCTTGGGAGTGTAATCGTGGTGGTGTGAGGGAAGGGGTGGTGGAGGGAGTGCATCTGGCTTTCGTTTGCTGGGGCTCATGGGGACTGTAAACGTCAGGTTGCTGTGGAAGGAGGGCTGGATGCCTGAAGTGTGTCTCTCCCTTTCTGCTACTCCAGCTGAGGCTGTTACTTTACTGCCCCCTCCCCCTCCTCCCCCTGTACCACTGGGCTGCCTGTGCCTCCGGTGTTGCAGAACTGGGGAGGCAGTAATCGGGGAGAAGTTGGCCGGCCTGAAGCCGAACAGTGGGGAGGGTGAGGGAGAGGGGGCAGGGGAGAAGGGCGACTGGTTAGAGATGGGAGAAAAGGAAGGGGTGCCAGAGCGGGAGCTCCCTAATGATACAAGCATGGTGGCGGCCTCACACTCATCAAAGTCAAAGCGTGAAGACAGGTCATGGGGGAGGAGGGAGGGTAGGACCAGGCGGGGTCTCGAGTCTCCTCTGCTACTGGTCTCACTGCTCTCTCTTGATGTGTCATCCCACTCGAACTCACTACTGGCTCTGCCTCGCAGGTCAGAGGGGGTGACTGTCCCTGAGCTGCTGCCTCCTCCTCCCCTCTCTCCCCCTGCTGCCTCCATCTCTTTGGTCCTCATGGATAAATGTCTAGAGCAGTATCCTCGACGCTGAGACTCCTTCATGCAGCCCTCCCTAGAGCACAGCCTTCTCCACTGCTTACCATTGAACTTCTTGCGGATACCATTAGGGGTGCACACCACATCGCCCTTCTTGTATTTTTGCTGAGCCAATGAGAGGGGAGTCCTTGAGCGAGAGGAGGTAGAGGAGGACCCCCCACAGGAAGCGGGAGTAGGGGTCTGGGTGGGAGTGGTTTTGGATGGAGGTAGGTTTTGCGTGGTGTTGTTCAATTCAGACCCCAGTAAGGCCGGGGAAGGGGTTAGCTGAGGACTAACTAGTGTGGAGAGGACTGGGGTTCCCAGACCCCCTACTACAGAGAGGTGGGGGGAGGAAGGAGGGTAGACACTGGACTTCGAGGTGATGTTTCTCTGCTGAGAGGTCCCAACATTTGGCTTGGGACCAACCGTAAGGCCCATGTTAAAACGAGATACCTCAACGTCTTCTTCTGGGGTGTTTGGCTGTTTCTGTCTTTCTCTGTCAGAGTAGTTAACTCCGCAGCTATGAACTGTGCTGGCTACTGCACTAGAAGTCACAGTGGAGGAGTGGGGGGGTGGATAAACTTTTCCATAGGGATGACCTCCTGAAACCCCTTCATGTGCAAAACCATGGCCCAACCTTGTTACCCCTCCCAGCACCCCCATTCCAATACTCAACTGGCACACTTCCCTCTCTACCTCCATCTCCTCCCTCCGCTCCCTCTCTTCCCTTTCCCTCTCCCGTTCTCTCTCCTTTGCCCTCCCACCATCCAAATGTGGGACTTCCCAGGGAGGGGTGAGCAGTCTCAGGCTTTGTCGGGACACCCACACAGCTTGACCTTTAACTGTCCTTTTGTCTTTCTCCTCTGCCACCCATCCATCACCCAGAGTCTCCCTGTCCTCACTCAGGAGCACCTGGTAAGGAAATGAGACACCAGGGTGGGGGTCCACCTGAATGACAATCCCCTCTCTGTGCAGCAGAGGACCTCCCTCCTCGCCACCAAAGGGCACACACACTCCGGTCCCAACAGCCACAGGTACCATACCAGGTGGGGGGGCATCCAAAATTAACTCCACAGTGCTGTTGGCCCCTGATGACGATGTCATCATGGTTCCACCATGGAAAGGGTATTTAACAAGGGTCTCCTCTCCTTGGAGCTGGACTTCAACAGTACCTCCACTCACCCTACGCACCACCCCTGGTCTGAACACAGGTGACAGGGGGTATGAGGCTCTCTCCGTAACCCCTCTGTCCCCTGCAGCCCCAACCCCACTCTCCATTTTACTTGTTATCTGGCGAGCCAGGACTCTCTGGTTCTTCATGCCTTTGGCCAGAGCTTCAGCTAGCCCCTCTGAGAGACTGGTTTCTTCAGGGTGGGAGTTATGGAGGGGATGAGGGATGTGGGAGTTTTTGTGATGAAGGCTTGGTCCTGTTGCCTCCATCACATCCAGGTCAGCTGAGTGCTCACTAGCTGTATCAGTAGAAGAGGAGCGCACTGAGTTCGGGGTCCCGTCCGACTCATTTTCACCTGCTTGGGACTCTTTTTCCTGGGAGTCTGCTGTCCTGAGGGCCCTATTTTCCATGGAAACAAAATGGTTTTCTTCTGTAGCTTTACTATCCACAGTTAGCACTGATGGCTGATTACCTGAGCAATTATTACTTCTACTATTACTGCTATTAATAAAAGTACTATTGTTCCCAGTACTACTGTTACTACTGTTGTTAATACCACTCATGTTATTAGTCATTTTGTTCATACCAATTGTATTGTTATTGTTAGTACTACTATTGATGCTTACATTTATGCTTTTATTAATGCTATTATTAATACTCTTACTAGCCTTGAAATTATTATCAGGCATATTCACATTATCACTAATTTTGCTGTTAATATTGCAGAAACTGTTGTGTGTGAGTGCAGGGTTGGAGGTAGGAATGGTAGTCAGGGCACTTGCGTTGTTAGCAAAGTGCTCATACGTATATTTCTTCTTGGGGACACGAGCCTTAAATGTGGCTGTTTTCCTACTAGAGACTGAGCCTAAACTGGGACTGTGATTGGTGGCTAGAGGAGGTGTGGCTGTGGAGAGTGGCGCTGGGGCAGAGGTAGGAAATGCTACAGTATCAGTGGACATAGAACTATTTCCATTCGTGCCCAATATCGTCTCTTTTTCTGTCTTTTCTTCTGATTTTCTTCCATCTTTCCCAACTGGCTCCACAGGTTTCCTCGACTCAGAAGACTCCTCCCTTGTGGGTCTATTGCTGTTTGTGATTGGTTCTTCATTAGAGTTGGTGGCTGTGGGTGGACTCTGTTTGCGCGTGGAGGGAGTGTTGGGTGTGTGCTGTGTGGTTTTGATGAGTGTCTCCCTCTTGACTCTTTTGGGGTCTTTCTCTTGGAGGGGCTGAGAGCCTCCTCTCCTTCTCCCCCCTCTGCCTCTTGTTAACGGTGGAGAACGCCCTCTGTGTTTCTTTATTGGTCTCATCTTTTGTTCACTGTTCACAAAGTGCTGCAGATTGTATGGCGCTCCTCTTTTTTTCACTTCTAAGGCACTCCTTTTATTTTTTTTGTCTTTCTCAGCTCTTTCTTCTAACCTTTTTCTGTCCTCCGTATTGCAGTCTGGAAAGGAAGAGGGAGACGCAGAAGACAGGTGGTCATTTATTATCTTCATAATCAAAAATTGCTGCGAATAAAAATGACGTCATACCTTGAAGCATGCTACTCTGCACTGGCTATTACATTGGCTCAATACCTGACTTATGCTCTCATTCACGCTCCATGTCTGCCTGATCTACTACAATGTGCATGCAAGTGTGTCTGTGAGTGCTTATCTATAAATGCAAGTTTGTATACTCGAAACATAAAATCTTAATTCCAATATTAGTTATCCACCATTTTAAAACCTGACCTCCAACATTTTTAAAAATTACTGCTCCATGAAAATAAAGGACATGATTGTATTTTCTTAAAAAAAAAAGAAAAACAGCATTCCTGTTCAGATTACAGTTAGTTCAAAATTAACAACGAATAAAGGGTGAATAAACAGCTGTTTATGTTTTTATTATTATGAAATATCGGTTTACTTCCCAGGTAATCCTGGTTAAGCATGTCTGAGATTGAGGTTTAATGTAGCTAACCTAGTGTGAGTATGTCATTCATATAGTAGGTTAGTTTACTTAAAAATAAAGGGTCAGCAAAAAACAACCGTATAAAATGACAAGAGAAAGAAAGAAAGAAAGAGAGAAAGAAACGTAAACATTCAAGGTCACTCACTTCAATTCACGTCTTACAGTCTGCCTTTAATGAGGCCTAAATCTCATTAAATGCATGCAGAGACAAAAATGTTTTTCTTTTATCTCTCTATGTAATACACACACAACCGTACACACAAACACACACACACTTGAGTTTAATTCTGTAGGTCGCCTGATCTCTCCACTGTACTCCCTCCAGCTACTTCGACATGCGACAGGGTAGCTTTCTCATGCTATGCATAATAGACTTGATACTTCATGTTCAACTTGGAATCACAACAACACTTCCATCAGGAGGAAAAGGGCTGGCAGGGGCCTGGGTGAGGTCAGCCTACAACATAAGTGAAAGAGAGAGAGAAAGAGAGTGAGTGAGAGAGGTAGGATTATGCGGCTGTTTGGCTGTTTGTTCAAATAGGCTGTTCTTGTTTAGTCACTGGGAATTTCCACAGTCATTCTAGCACTCACTTGCCCTCTCTCACTCTCTCTCGATGTCTCAGTCTTTCCCAGTCCTTTTTTTTCAGTGTCTCACTGACACACACACACACACACACACACACACACACACACACACACACACACACACACACACACACACACACACACACACACACACACACACACACTTCTACAAAAAGACAATATTATTGGAATAATGTGCCATGGTAAGATACGCCCAAAATGAGAGAAATTAAAAGGCTGCCACAGGATCAGGCACACTCACTGATGCAAGATTACAGGCTAAATGTAGTCACACACAAACACACACTCATACACACACTTGTGCATATGTGCAACCCTCGATTAAGCTCAGCAACTCACGAACATATGCAAAGGCCTGCATTCCTACAAATACAGATAAGAAAACATGGAAAAATTCATACAGTATACATACTCTCACTTCATGTCCTAGGCACTGGAAAAGTTCCTCACACACATAAGGTGACCTTACTGTTAACTGATTGTTTGCCGTAACAACCAATCCACAACAACAATAAACCAGCATCACGCCATTTCCTGCAGTACAGAAAAACACCTCTTCCTGGTCCTGAATGACTAATAAACAACCCAAGTCATTCACACACACTCATCTCTGACTTTCCATTTTGACCTCTGCCCTTACAAAATATTTACTGTATAAACAGACAAACTGGCTTTTATTTTCATTACTGAATCTCCATTTCATTACTCCTTATTTTAAGTTATTTCTTATGATTGTTACTGACTGGTAATGAGCAATATTTATTTTCTTACCACTACAAACTAAATGATCATTTCCATTGTAAATTCTACCCACACCAACACTGACTATGATACTGATGTCTTGTATTTCATTAGCAACATATTTCATAGTAACACTGCAATACCACCACGTGTGTAGTTTCATATGTGGACCTCACCCACTGTACTGTAACTGTGATGCTTCCTGCAGATGCAGACATTTGAAAAGCATTGCTCTATTGATACCTGTGCCTATTTATTACGAGCTGTCTGCAACTGAAGAAAATAATTTACTTCATCTTACATGTATGAAAATTAATCATACAAATGTTTCAGACATTTCTGATCTTTTCTAAAGCAGTTTGATCTTTGAAAGCTTCCCAGTGAAATGAGTCACATAATCAGCCTAAAATATTGGGCATAATTCTGATATTAGTGTTAATAAGAAAATATATTTTGAAACAAATATACCACACAGTAGACCATATACCATACTGTAGATTGCACAACAAAAACATAAATAAAGAGAATATAAAGTGAAATACCTCATGCAGTACAATCACTCTCTAATTACAGTAGATCTTTGTAAGTTACGTGTGTTAATTGTCCATTCCAGAAAAAGCAAAAAAAGAAAGAAAATTGACTGAAGGAATGTACATCCTACCAGTACCATGCCAAGTACCCCTTCATTAGTGTAGACACTGAGGCCTTGACTGGGAGGGAAGGTCCTGTAGCGTTACTGTAGTGCACTGGAAAAGACAGGAAGGAGTCAGGGCCACTTGGCTGACTGACTGGTTGACTGAATGACTCTTAAGGATCTGATCTTACCATAGAAAAATGCGTTTGGTCATGCTCGTGGCCTCCCAAAATGCTCAACACTCTGGCTGATAAGCCAGCGGCAGGCATTTGTGTGTATTCTTGTCTGTAACTTTGAAGGTACTGGACAGCACAACAGACTGTGTGCACAAGATGTCGATAACAGAGGGGTTTCAGAATTAGACACTGACCTATCTTTATTTTCAGAACTGAGTTATGGTGATACTCAGAATTCAATTGTGTAAAACATTTTAACTCCTCAACCATGTGTATCCATTTGTGACTCCATCCTAAAAAACACATGTGTACAAGCAAATAATCTTATCCAAAGGATTTTATTTGAAATTCCAGACAAAATACCAAGGTTGCCAAACACACCAGATATGTTATACTAAATTACAGGGAAAAGTATAGGAATTTATGCATGAAGCATCTGTAATTGCAGTGCTGCCATATAATAAATGGCATAGAATTTTAACATTTCACATAGTGCTAATGTGAGTCCATAATTTTTCCCTAAAAAATCAGAAGCATTACACAGTGTGTGCTCAACAGACATCCCCTAAATTTAATATAACTGCAGACCTTTAACTCTTAGTGTTTGTTAGCTACAATCCAAGATGCCAAGAGCAAGCTTAAATGAAGTTGTTAATCAAAAATTAGGGACTAAAAAAGGTAATTGTTGAAAAATCCTAATTGTCCTCCAGGCAAATCCAGACGAAGCAGAGAGGAACTCAGTCATAATTCTGGTAATTCAGAACGTCTACACCTTCAAGCATTAGAGTACGTTAAGAGCAAGATATTTGCTGGTCTGGTCTAAAGCTACTGAAAATTCTGAAGAGACAGATAATCGACAGCTATCGTCTCCATGGCATTGGACTGAACTCTAAAATCATCTAAAAAGATGATGTTTCACCCAATAAACAAACAGGAGCCCACAACTAACCCCCCTCCACAGCATAACAACATCAAACTTTAAACACACACTAAATGCTCTCCTCAGAATTTACAGCGTAGTCATGCATACACTGTTAAAATCTCCCTTGGACCTATATATTGTCTCACACTCACACATTCATTGTGCCATATAAACAGTCACACACACACACACTCTGGTCCATATAAGTTTTGCATTTCTGTAAACAGAAACATAAAAATGACTTTTATCATTCTTAAATTTTGAGATTAAAAATATACATTTTCATGCAAAGAACATCTTGCTGGTGATTTCTTAGCAGGTTAGACAAGGGTGCATGTATGCGCACACACACACACGCACAGTCATGAACGCAGAATGGTCATTCATAAGGAAATCTCATCTCAATGTCAACACTACAAGAAGAAGAAGTTGTACAGTATTTATTAGTGGAATGTACAACCCTACTAAACCACCACCGTGATGCCAGTTTATTCAGTCAGTCGTAGGGAATTCAGCCTATGCCCCACCGCAACATGGCACAGGATGTGTGTGTGCGTGTGTGCGTGTGTGTGTGTGCGTGTGAGAGGGTGACGTGGGGGCATTTGAGCTGCTTATAGTACACTAGGTATATGACTGTATATCGCCGTCTTCAGGTTGTATCTACCTTGTTCAACGCTGCATTTGCACTATATGTCAGTGTGAGTGTATACGTAGTTACCAGGCACACTGCAGCTCATCCCTCTCCTAAAAGCATTTTATGGGTGTCTGTATGGGCGCAGGGCTGCAGTGACGAGGACTGGGATGGTGGGAGAAAACCGTGCCATGGTACAACAGAGGAAGACAGTGGTATAGTGAAGCCTGCCATGGCCCTCGTACACTCCGGCATGGCAGGGCGACATTGCCCTTAACTGGGTCACCAGGGAACATTCTCACACATGAAACAGCAGAAAGACAAAAGAAAAAAAAAAAGGACATGCTCTCTGTTACACACACACACACACACACACACACACACACACACACACACACACACACACACACGCTGGTGTGTGAGTGTGTGAGTGAGTGAGTGGGATGTGATCGTACAGGCAACATAACACAAGTTAAAGAAAACATTTTGTTAGGGTATTTTAGGTGTAGCAAGAGGGGGAGCTGAAGTGTGTATGTATGAGCAATGAAGTGTGTGCGCTTGTTATGAAGAGCATCTATTGTGACGTAGTATGAATACTGGCAGCTGTTTAGTGGATGGCATATCTTACTGTAGATATTATATCATTAAAAGGGATACATTGAGGCCTGGAATTTGTGCAATCTGGCCCATATTGATCAGAAGGCTGTAGCATAGATCAGAGGTGACTGCTCCTGTTTGGGACCAAATGGCAGAACTGCCAATGCCACATCAATGGCCAGCTGCTCTACAAGCTATGCAAAGATGCCTACACCATCAGGGATTTGTCTTCTGCGTAAACAAGTGCAATAGTGAAGATATGAGGGACGCATACCACGGTGTAAATCTGCAGGGCAGACGAGGACACTTTCCAAATGTCAAAAACAAGCACTAAATTCCTATTACTTAAAATATACCCAAGGAGAAATATGACAGGACTGTTTAAAGCTGCGAAATCAGACGTGTCAAGGGTGCACCGACAACGATTGCGGGATTGCAGTGAAGAGAAGTGGAGGGTCGGCGAGGGAAAAGCCGAGAAAACACTGAATGCATCCCCGGCTTCTTTGCGCTGATCTCTGCGAGTACTACGAGAGGCGCCACACAATGTCAAAGGAGTATTATGACTCGAGGCAGTCAGCCGGTCTGCACTGCTGCACGGTGCTCGGTAACAAACACAAACAACCGGTTTCAAGTGACGTTTTAGTATTCCAACCAGACGGGTCTGATTCTTCCTCATACAATGTTTGGCATGCAAATACCCACTACAACGCTTAAGAGTACACACGCAACCACTCCAGGGAAGCTTCTTCAATGGAGCCAGTAAGGTGACACTCTCCCTATATGATTTAAAAAAAAAAAAAAAAAAACTTGGAAATAGCAGGAATCTTTACGTGTCGGTGTTTCGCTCTAGTAAGCAGCTCAGCAATGTTAGTAGTAGTGGTGACTGTAGTAGTCGTAGTACGCAACGGTAGCAGACATACCCACCAGTTCCCACATAATGACATCGTCAGCCAGACCACAAGGAAACGGGACGGTGCACTCTCTCTTGTTTTCCATTTTCTCCGCGGGTCCATTTTACAAAAAACAAAATAAGCTTGCGTGGCTACTGGTAAACATTTGGGCTGCAATGCTGCAAATAGGTCGATTGTTTTTACTACGCTAGCGCTGCTCCGCGCAAAAACTCGGAAACTAAGGTCAAGGAAAAGTGCTCAACATTAGCCACAATATTGTAACATCACCCGGGGGTGGCCATAATATTTCCCCGTCGTCCTCGGGACTGCGGTAAAACATTTGAGAAAGTTTTTAGGCTGTTACACCCTCACCCCTCCCCTCTCTTTCGGCTCTTCCTCGGCTCGCAAGCGGTGTCACTCCATTTCTTCGGACGGTATCGGAACAACCGACCGACCGTTGGCAATTGATCCTCGTCTCGCGCTAACTCGCTGCTCCTGAAAATGGAAAATTCATGTCAGTTGAGCTTCTCTGCCTTATGCTAACTTAGTTTCAACTCACCCAAACAGAGCTCTTTCCTTCGCCAGAGAAAGATTTATAGTCTTATTCTGCTGATGAGGAGGCTCGCACAACTCTTGGTAACATCCCTTGGCTGTCGGCTTCGGCGGCTGTGCGGTCCGGCCTCACACTTTACTTTTCCTCCGCAAAACATGTCTTTCCCCTACAGAAACTCAAACGAGGATATAAAAAACTATCGGTCTTCTTTTCACACTACAGTCACAAAATGGTGAATGAACCACTAACAGCTGGGCGAACCGACCAATCAGAGGTTGCTGACAGGTACAGTAGCCAATCAAAGTCGGCGCCACAGACACGAGGGCGTGGCGGGCTGTCAAAGTGCAATTGACAGACTGGGGGGTGCAGCCAATGGCGGCGGGGATGCTGAGCAAGACCGGTGTCCTGTCCCAAACTTTACAGTATCCAATAAGAGCTTTGGGAACCATAGGAACAGCACGAGGGAGGGCCGAGAGGAGGGAGCAAATAACTGAGAGCCAATACAAAGGCACAAATCCCCCCTCCCCTTCTGAAAAGGAGTATGTTTACCATAATTGACAGCACAAGTGCCTTCCCTGGGCAGACGGTGATAATGCATCAACGCCTCTGCTTCTCCAGGTAGAAGTCGGTGCAGCAAGATTAAAGCACCACAGTGCGGTGGGCACTCTCTACCCCGTGGCCCGTCATCCACAGCTGTTGTCGAAACCGCTGTTTTGTATGATCATTCAGGCAACACAGAGGGAACGCATTGACACAGGAGAGACATGAGCATGAGTGCACGTTTGAAAAGTTTGTCCCGGAGCTGGACGACTAATGCGCGGTGCAGCCGACACAAACCGTCCTCCGTCTCGTTCCCTCTCCCTTTTCTCTCAGCAACAGACGCTCACTTTCGCCGCTCTCAGCCAATCGCGGCGCCGCATCCCGCGCGCTCTGACGTCGGTAACGTCTCCGCCCCGCCCACTCCGCTGGAAGTGAACGGGACCGGTCTCCGCTGACGTCACTTCACCGGCAGGCGATTGGGCAGGTGAGCGACGTCCCGGGGCCAATGGGTGCGCGCGGCGGTGATGTCATCACGAGTGTTGCCACCAGCTGGACCGAGGGGGCGTGGTCTGGCGTAAACTCGGCTAACCCCGTGTTTGTAACTTGCAGGCAGCGGTGGTGGAGACGAACCGGTGTGCTGAGTCCCGACTGAAAGATGTGCATGTGGCTCGTGAGATGGGCCTCCTGCACGTGAGATCACTTTGATGCAAGGCATCTGCACCGTGACCTTTAACCTCTGCATAGAAGCATAGAAAGCACACCGCCTTGCAAAAGATACAGTGCCATAATAGTAAACATTACATAATCTCTGCTCCGTGTGTAGTAGAGAAGACCAGACTCATGCTGAGACAGACAGCCATGCGGGATCTCATAGGAGCAGCGTCCCCTGTCGGTGTGATCTGTTGCATGCATGCTGATCTCTCACTCAAGCTGAGTGAGGGGAGAGAATAGATGTTTAGATCTAAAACCAGAGGAAGGCCCTGATTGGCTTAAAGGCGCTGTATATTTTGTAAGCCTGTGTCTGCCACTCTGTGTGTGTGTGTGTTTGTGTGTTTGTGTGTGTGTGTGTGTGTGTGTGTGTGTGTGTTTGTGTGTGTGTGTGTGTGTGTGTGTGGGGGGGGTACAGAGACAAGGCTGGACGCTGATTAAATGTTGATGTAGAGTGACATCTAGTTGTAATTGTTCAGCACTGCAACTCACAAATATCAACATTTTGTAGACTGGTATAATATGACTTTGTCTGGCAGTGTTGATTTATTTTAT
Source organism: Xiphias gladius (assembly GCF_016859285.1). Classification (NCBI taxonomy): domain Eukaryota; kingdom Metazoa; phylum Chordata; class Actinopteri; order Istiophoriformes; family Xiphiidae; genus Xiphias; species Xiphias gladius. The sequence continues at coordinate 19,982,198 of NC_053421.1, read as the reverse complement.
TTCTTGTTAGCTTTGTGCTGATTGTTCAGATATTATTGTTACTCCTATTTATTTATTCATTTTTGGTGAAATGACTTTTTTAATTTCCATGTTTTAGTGTCTGACAGGATGACAGGATGATGGCTCTCAGGGGTTTTATGCTCAAGTTGAAATTTAAAACAAATAAATAAAAGTGAACATCACTCTTTGTGGGTCATGAGTAGACATAGCTTGTCAATCCAGAAAGGTTTGGAGCCACCTCATTAAAACATTTCAGGTTTGAAGATGAATCTTTGTTCTAAGCTTTCAACATATTTGTTGTTAACTACATACCACCTATCAGGTTCTCAGTCTCTTTATTCCCAGGCAGTTCCGCATGTACGAAACCTGTCTGCAGCTCAGAAGAGCTCATACTGGGTTTCCGAGGAAGTAAATGTCATAGCTCATACACTGGATTTTTGTTATTGGAGAGCTTAAACAAATCTGATCAAATGTGTTAGCCGATATATTTATTTAAAAAACAAAACACGTGTCATAAAAACATTGTTGATAAGGATCGCTTAAATGTGTTTATTAAAGAAATAAGAACAGGATATGTACTGAGTGGGACATTTTGCAGTTTAAAAATAAAAGTGTCAGTGCTCTCTGGTGGACAAAACTATGTAAAGCAAACACTGTTTCTAAATTACCTCAAACAATTCTGTAGTGTTCTTCTTACTGCAATTTCTTGTTACAATATGCTGACACCGGTATATCTAATATCAATCAATTTAACAGTTGGAATCCATAAATAACATGAGAGATGCCTGTCACCATCCAGGATGGAGGAGGTGCCGCCTTACAAGCTGTAGGTACAGGCTCACATCAACAGCGCACTGAAGGTGCCGTACAAGAGAGAGTGGTAGATGGGTTTTGTTGAGGATTAACCTCCCAGGGTGCCCTGGGGCAAAAATTTGTTGTTGAGCCGCTACTGAGCCTCACTGTATGTAGCAGTTTCATTATTTCCTCAGGCACCCAGAAACCAACCAGTGCTCCAGAGCTGTAAAGATTAGCTGGTTAATCGATTGGTCAGTTGACAGAAAACTAATTGGCATCAATTTTGATAAATGATCCTTTTTTTATGAAAAAATAGACCAAAAAAAAAAATAGATTTGAACTTGTTAACTTGAGCTTCAGGGAATATCGGTGACCATTTTCCACTATTTTCCGATATTTTATATTATGATATGTTGATAATGAAAGTTATTCGTTGGTTGCAGCCTTAAAATACTTTTATGATGGCAGAAAGGACCCCCTACCTTGGGTTTTCCGTGTGTTAATTACTTGACACACAGAAAGAAAAACTGAAGCCATTTAATAATACTCATTACAACAAACGACCGGAATATAAACTAAAATACTTATGGTTTTAAAAGTAGATTTTGACAAGATAAGGCGACAAGATGGCAGGTGGAGGGTCCGTCTTGGCTGATATTGTACTTTAGCGGTGCAAATTTCTAACAAACTTTTGATTAATCAAATTATGTAGAGCCAAATGATATGAAGTAAACTCTTTACCCAGTTGGTAACCCAGCCTTGGCTGATACACCTTTGGAGGGATGTCTTATGTTATATGTAGAAAAATTAAGAACTGAATATAGCTGGGGGCAGTACAGACACGTTGGAAACACGTGGACATTTAAACCGGCTACACTGTCCAAACAGCAGTCCAGGGATTCAGCAGACAGGCATGTGCAATACATATGTGAACAGTGCTGGACCTGGACACCTGTTGCATTCCTAGGCTCTGCGCTGCTGATATTAAAATGATAATTAGGATACACGACAAGGCACATCGTTGTTGCGTGCACTGCATCTTGTACTGTATATTTATTGTTTGTAGGCTACTTTTAGTGGACAGCTTGTAATGCTCATGTCCAAATATTGAAGACTTTCTCTCTGTCACACTACAGCTTCCAAAGTCAAAATTGAGGTCTTTCAAATTTTTATCAATACCTTTATACCAGTGTTGTTAATATACATTTTTCTTCTTCTTCTGTTGTGTCCCATACCTATTTGCTGTTACAGTGGCCCCATTGTCCCACTAGAGGATCAATAAAGTCTCACTGTATCGTTTTCATTGCAGTTTGCATCTCTTTTCCTTGCATGCAACTGCACCGACCACCCTACCTCGTTAGCAGCGCCCCCCCCGTCCGTTTCCCCAGCTCTGCTCTCCCCTTCTCCACAGGATCCCGACCTCTGAACCTTACCCTTCACCCTCTCTCTCTCTGTCTCTCTCCCTCTGTCTCTGTGCGCTCATCGCTGGTCTGTCAGTCAAACACCGGAGACCCTCATCGCCTGCTGGGCTCTGCTGTCACACCGGCCTCAGGCACAGACAGCAGCAGAGGAAAACAGAGAGAGGGAAGAAGTGGAAGAAGAAACACTGTGAGATTGGAAGAAAAAAAGGAGAGGGGAGGTTGATCATGTTTATTAAATACTTTGCTAAAAACAGTAAATGATTTTGGATTCATTAGTCAAACACTCAGCAGCAGTCTGTCTGTAACTAACGCCAAACTAACCGTAACGCAACACAAAGCCAGACTCATCATCAGGAATGTCTCACCTCAGGGTTTCTTAAAGCAGATGCCCACAGTAGCATAACCTCTGTCCTCTGACCCTCACCTTGACCTCCTACCCTGCCCACGCATGCCCCGTCAAACACCATCAGAAAAGTGATGAAAATAAAAAAAACGGAAAGACCAGAAGGTTCTCAAAACAGCAGCTTTGCAGTCATGGAGATGGTGTGCTCCGGTAAAACGATGAAAACCAATTATAAAACTCAGATTCTGAGGGTTCAGAGAGGATTTTAAGGGTACTACCGGGACATCGTGCACCCTGTTTCATTTGAGGGACTGGAGTCATCAGACAAGGCCCTGGATTTTACTTATTCAGCAAAGACACACCGGCTTAAGACGACTTATTTTTATTAGCCACACCAACAGCGCCCTCAGCAGCAGTCTGTCTGTAACTAACGCCAAACTAACCGTAACGCAACACAAAGCCAGACTCATCATCAGGAATGTCTCACCTCAGGGTTTCTTAAAGCAGATGCCCACAGTAGCATAACCTCTGTCCTCTGTGCCCCCCCCCCATGATAGCAATGTTGGTTGGTCGGCCCACCGCTTCAGTCCAGACTGACGTTTTGATGGACTGCCATAAAAGTTTAAACAAACATTCACAGTAACGGATTTAGGGACGATCCTGCCAACACACACTGGTATTAAATCTGGAGTTAAAATCAGTTTGAGTAAAAGAACCAAAAAAAGACAGAAATCTACAAATGTCTCTCATTTATAGATCTTATTCCGAAGCATGAACAGCTACTGTATACTGATGCGATTTGGTCCGTGACCCTGATCAATGGCTAAAAAAGACACAGAGGGCACATTGCAGCGTTATTAAAGCCTAACAGAGGTGGTGCAGGAGGCTGGCATCCGTACAAGCTGAAGTATGGAGAACAGTAGGCCGTTGTGCTCACCGCATTCTTGTTCACAGTAACTTTACACCACTCAGCTGTTCCTCGGCGTCCACGTCATGTCCTGGAGCTGAAGACAGGACTCTCGTGGACAGGCATCCTTGGACGCACAGATTCCTGCCTATATTAGAGTCAGGACGAAGTACGATCGGTTGGCGAGATGTTTCAAATCAGGGCACTCTTTCATAGATGTCCATCCTCTCATCACCTCAGTATTTAATGTTTCTTTTTTTTTTTTGCGTTCAATTTTGCACATGAGCTGCCCAGTGTATAACATGGTTTCATATCCGTATAAAAGCAGTGTATATATACTGCACCAAATTATATGACCTTTTAGTTCATATAAAAACAAAATTTGTGCTCTTAACACAAATCATACCATTCAGCCTTTGTTAACTGCATATGTAACAGGATTTTTAATATGGTTATTTTATTATACACTGAGTAGCCAGTTTATTAGGTACACCTAGCTAAAACGAATGCAGTCTAATACAACAGCTCTACAATAAATCCTACCTGCTTTAAGGTCATAATTTTCAGTTTGTGTTGAAACTGTTCAACAGCACATGTACATCCGCCCAAAAACAGTCTCTAAAACAATTTCAATTAAAACTGAATATCATAACCTTCATGAATGTAGGATTTATTGCACGATTGTTGTATTAGACTGTTAGTTTTAGCTAGGTGTGCCTGATAGAATGCCAACTGCATGTGTATTTGTTCTGTTTTGATGTGTTTGAAAATGTCAGTATAAAAATGTAATTTATGTAGCCTTATGTAACCTTTATGTAACCTAAAAATAACCAATGAAATATGGAAATAAACAAATCTTAGCCCTCTTAGCCCGTCCTTAATGCAAACCCACTTTTGGAACCAGTGATCCAGTGAAAAGAAAGGACAACCTCAGTCTTTCAGATGGATGATTTGTTCACTGTATGTTTATGTTTTAGTTGGATGAAGCAAGAGCAGGTTAGTGTTAGTAGTTTTTCATTAATCCAAACAAAAACAAGCTTCTTATTCCTGTCAAATGTACACATCTAATGGGTAACTGAGTTTATGAAAAGAGTTTCTCCACACCGTTAACAGCACTGAGAAATACGGCACCCTAAATCAACTTGAAGACGTATAATATGCAGTGAAGTATTCCAACAACAGGGGGAGACAGTCAATGGAATATGACCAGAAAAATGAAAAGAGGGAGCAAAGTAAAGCAGTTATGTTTCAGTGGTGTATAAAAAAGTCAAGATGGGCCTATTTCACTGAGTGATTGTTACCCTTTACGCATCCGGTCAGTCAGTGATATTTCAGGCCCCTAAATGAGATAAAAATGAAGGATATTTTTAATATGAATTTTTGGGGGACATATATGTCGAACAGAAAGATTGGTGGGAAGGAAGGAGAAAAAGGAAATATAAGTACCAGAGTTTCAAGCAAACCACATCAATGCATGCACACACTCGTTTGTGCTCGGTGCGACAAAGTGCTATTGCTGCGACAGGGCCTCACTTCTATGTGGTGCAGCTTTTCTCTGTATGGTGGAGGATGTGGTGATCGTACTAGCATGCCTCCTGTATTTCACCATACCGTAACTCTAACAGAGGATGCAACAGTCCTGTGTGTGTGTGTGTGTGTGTGTGTGTGTGTGTGTGTGTGTGTGTGTGTGTGTGTGTAATTCAAAAAGGCTTCTTGCTGTGCAGTGTGTGCATAATGCATAGTTTGTGGTTATATGTGGAGAAGAGAGCTGGCTCTGCGCAGGTTTCTGCGAAAGCAGGCGCTGAGAGGAAGAGAGCGGAGAGGGATGTGGCACAGGTGAGAGAGCCCAGTGGTTGCTGTGGTCTCTCTCTCTTTCTCTCTTTCCTCTGCTGTAAATGGAGCACCTGAATGACTGGTGTGTAAACAGTGGGGTCCAGGAATATCTACACACTCACACACACACACACACACACACACACACACACACACTAAGTGACGCTCACAAAGGTCAAAGCAGGATAGATGAGTCATGTATCACACACTGACATATTAGAAACCCTGTGTCATTTGAATGACTGTGAGTGGCCTGAAGAGGTAAAACTTAAAGAGAAAAGAAAATGCTGCCCAGTTACAGTATTTATCTTGTGATACCATGGAGGGGTTGTGACCCGCAGGTTGCTTTAAAGCTGGATTTCAAATTTCTCTTAATGCAGTACTCACATGGCCCTTTCAACAAATGTTGAAAGGGCTTCTGGTTTCTGGAACTTTGTATAGTGGCTTGGTGAGTTTATAAAACATTATCAGAGAGGTGTGGATTCAGCTTTAGAGACACTGTTGAGGATAAAGAAGCTTCTTATTAACCTGTTCATATAATTTTCACATCTACTTGAGCATGACTTTATTTACTCACATAATGGTCAAAATGTTGCTACATTTCTGTCAATTTTATTTATTAATTTTAGCTATAGTTTGCTTTTGCTCATATTTGTGTAAGTGTGTCTGTATACCTGTGTATACGTAGGCTGAGGCTGGGTTTTTCTTGCATTTTTTATTACTTTAAATGTCTCATACGACACTAAAAAAATCATTCTAGTGCACCGACTCTTCGCCGATCGCTCTCAGCAGCTCATCCTCCTCCTCCTCCTCCTTGGTCTTTCATAGAATATGTGGCTGTAAGTGCGCTCAAGACAAGGGAGCTAGTACTGATGTCATGGTCAAAGGTAAATGGCTGAGCCTTAATGTGAACATTATGTGGGCGCGTGGACAGCGGCACCGTAGACAAAGTGCTTTTCTTTATCAAACGTATAACCCCAGAGGCCTCGGCATCACAGCAGCCACGAAGGCGTGTGTGTTCTTTTGATCCACTCAGCCATAATGAGAGCCAGGATAAAAACTGTTGCTCTATAATAGTTAAAAATGATGAAATGTCATGAGTAATTGATTCAAAATGAAATCATTCTTAGAGGGGTGATTTTACAATATAAATGGTCAGGTCTCTGCCATCATTTCTAGAGTTTTTCTCTTTTCGTGTAATCTTTGCACAAATACATTTTGTATTTTTAGATTGTTCTTTGCGTGTGAATGAATTGTTTGTGTTTTCATGTTTGCAAACAAACCTGCCTCAAATTGCCCCTTGATGGACAAATAAAATATCTTTGAATCTGCAAAAATGTATGCATTTTACTAGATTACACAAAAATAATGTTTGACATTTTGGAAAATAGCTTATTTGCTTTCTGGAGAAGAGTTAATAGAGGGGAATGATACTCGGTTAGCTTAGCTTAGCATAACGACTGGAAATAGCGAGCCTGGCTATGTCCAGACACAAAGATATCTGCCTAAATCTCACTTATGAACATTTAAGATCTTGTTTACTTAAACTTACAAACACCGAACTGTGAAAATTACAATTTGCCATTTTACAAGATTATGATTTGGACTATTTCTTGACTCTGAGCTGTTGGCAGGTAGCCAGTGGAGAGGAAGTCACTGCTTTCGGCCCAGAAATGGTCTGGTACATAATTTTTACACTTTTGTTTTTCTACAAATTAAATGAGATGATAAGTGAGCTTTAGAGGTCAAACTTGGTGAATTTTGATATCATTTAAAAGAGCCAGATTAACCTCTGACCCTTCTGACCCTCAATGGACATGGCAGTTTCATTATTTCCCAGAAACCAACTAGTGCTCTAGAGCTGATTAGGTGATTCATTATATTTAATCGGCAACAGTTCTGATAACTGATTAAATGCAAAATTTTATAATTAACTGGTAACAGCTTCTGGAATACAATTATTTGCTAGTTTCCCAGTTTTCTATGATAGTGAACTCAACATCTTCGGGTTTTTGACTGTTGTTCAGTCGAAAAAACAACAATTTGAATGTTCACTTGGGCTTCAGGGAATGACGATGGGCATTTTTTCACCATTTACTGACATTTTATAAAAAGAACAATCAATCATTAAAGAACGTAATTGTCAGAGCTAATGATAATGAAAGGAATTGTCAGTTGCAGCCTTACAGTACTTCTGTGATGGAATGCATTTGCTAAAATGTCGAAGTTTTGCTTAAAGATATTTGCTCCTAAAGAGCCTAGTCGTAGAGATTACTTTTCAACACTCTTAAATTGCAGTGTTGTTTATTATCATTTTGTTTTCCTTGTAATTAATAGTAATCTTGAAATAACAAAAGGCCTCATATAACTGTCGGCTTACTGGTGACTAGACAAAAAGTCGGGGGTTAATCTCCTTGTTTACAAATAACCTGGCAATAAAACTCTGCTGTCTGATTATATGTCATTTATAAATATGGATGTATGAGAGAGACCGGCATAAACAAACACAGTGATATTCATATTGGGTTTTAACCAGTTTTAATTAACCCTGATTACAGCTTAATTACAAGTTTGGAAAAAAAAAAACACGAAAGAAGTGGAGAAATTCAATGTTACATCATGGTATTAAGTCTCATCTCTCCATCTGAGTGTTATGTAACTGCTCGGGGGAGACGAGGCGAAAGAAGAAGAGACTGAAAGAGGGAGAAGATAGACCTTTACACAGTAAAACAATACACATCTTTTTTCTTCTTTTAAAATGATACAACCCCACCCTCCCCCCAAAAAATGAAAAAATATACAAGAGCGAGAGAGAGAGAGAGAGAGAGAGAGAAAAAAGTAACAATATAAAATAAAAATTACAATACATGACAAAAAAGATAAAATCACTTCCCCTCTGCCCCTGAATAAAATCCTCCGAAACTGCTCTTCCCTCTCAGTCCCCGATGTTATTTCTCTGTCAGCATCAAAATGAATGTTACACATTTTAGTTATATTACATTTGTAAAAATTAAAGACTGGAAAAAGATTTCTGGTTCAGGGGCTTGAAGGTTTGAAACAGGGAATGGAGTTTGGGGGGTTTCCACATCATCCAAAGTGATGTACGCAACATAAAAACCAACAGCTAACAGAACCATGGAATAATAATAATGCCAGGAGGAGAGGTAAATAACCCAATTGGAACAATAATAACAACAACAACAATAATCAATAGCAATATTGACATCAGAAAAATAAACTGAGAAACCTTTATTCTTTTGATAGAGAAATGTAATCTTTGTGCTGTTTGTCTACCGTTCTTTGACTGTAGAGGTTGAGAGAGAGAGAGAGCCTGTGTTACAATCAGGCTCCAATCAATCTTTTTGCCCTGTAATATCATGACTGAGTCAGATCACGACGCAGCTTGCAGGAAGTCAGACAACGCCTGAAACAGAGCGAGGAAAAAATGAAACAGAAAGAAAAGAGAAAAGTGTGCAGAGAAGGTAGACTGATGCCTCATCTGTTGCTGAGATATGAAAAGTAATAATAAGGCAGCTGTCAGTTCAAATACAGACACTGGACTTGGTGGGGATGAGGGTGTGTGTTTGTGTGTGTATGTGTGTGTGTGCGCGCGCATGTGTGTGCGTGTTGTGACATGCTCCAGTCCAGACCACAGGGGTCTGATGAGGAAATTCGATCAGCTCAGCTACACAGACCGCCTGGAGGCCATCTATCTCACAGTTTGCTGCTATAGATCCGTCTTGTCGCTGGCCAGGCGGGGACAGGCCTCTCTCTGGTCAACACAGCTCAGTTAACCAATCAGACGCCTGGATGACCTGGCTGCACAGAAAAAAAGCTCCAGGATGTTAAAACATAATCACAAACACGGTCATTTGTGTGTGTGTGTGTGTGTGCGTGTGTGTGCATTTTTCGAGGAGAGGGCATTTGAGGACACGGCCTCATCTGTCTGACTTTTTCGGGCCGTTTTATACTGATGATTAACCCCTTAACCCCCCCCTCTCTCTCCTTTGCTCCAATCCAGAGCTCCTGAGAACTTTGGAGCATTTTGCTAACTGGCCTTGGAGAAAAGACAGGATTACTACCTCACTAATAACCCATGAGCTACCACACACGCACACACACGCGTGCACAGACACGCGCACACACACGCACACACACACACACACACACACACACACACACACACACACACACACACACACACACAGAGCCTGGAGAGGCGGCATGGGGCCAGGACAGCTCAGGCTGGGGAGAACCCCAATGAGCTGAGCTAGACTGCAGGAAAGAGGAAAGAGCAGAGAGGGCTGTGTGTTGAAAAGGGCAAGCTACTGCAAATGAAGTGAACAGCAGAGTGAACCACACATCTGAATCATTAGCAGTCTGTTCAAGTCTTGTTTTTTTCCTTGCTGGTAGAATGGCCTGTGGTTTTTCTCTGGCCTGTTTGTCTATGAAACAACTGTACGAGAGAACAGTGGACCCCCACCCCTCTTCATTCTGCCTTCCCACCCTCCATACTAGAGTATATTACTGAATGAATGGCATGACACATCTGACCACTCAAAATAATCCACTTACAAAAAATTCTGAATCAATCAAATCATTAAAACGCTATGGTTCTTTTAAAATCTCACTTTTCTTTAATAATTTCATATAGAATATATAAAGGTATATTCTGCATGTGTGTTATAGAGCTCAGTTTGCACTTTTGTACATGCTATAAAAACAAGGCATAAAAGAGGCAGTGCGTGCGTTCCCTGCTCTCTCAGGCTCTCAACTTGTGTAGTCAACAGGCCCGGCAGTCTCACACACTCTCAGGACCTGAGGATGACGCCACTACAAGGAGAGCTGGAGGTCCAGACAGAGAGAGAGAGGGAGCATATTTAAGAGCTAAAGGCAGTGCTGTGCATGTGTGTGAGCGTGAGAGTGTTTGTGTGTGTGTGTGTGTGTGTGTGTGTGTGTGTGTGTGTGTGTGTGTCTTTGCTGGTTTAGCTTAACACTAAATATGATTGTTAGAGGAGCTTTAGCTGGTGAACTAGGATTCTGCTGGAACTGGAGGGAAACTATTTTCAGTGTACAAGCCATGTTAGGTGAGGTGAGAAGGTTAGTTAAGTTACTGGAGCCCCCCCCCCATCAAATCCTTCCTCCCCCTGCTGCCTTCCCCTTGTGGTCCCCTCAGCAGCTCTTCTTCTCTTGTCTTTTCCATCTCCTGTTATTTCTGTGAGTGGAGTCGTGATCTTTCCACAGGTGGTCCGCAAGAGAAAGAGGGGCAGGACAGGAGAGAGACAGAGGGAAGGTTATACAAAAGTCATAAGCTCTGAGAGAACAGTGTGCCAGAGAGTCAAAGTCTGTGTATGCACGAGTGCATCTTTGTGAGTGTGTATGGTCTTGCGTCGCTTTGAACACTGTTTAGTGTCCATAGTCCCCAAGTCCCATTCACTGTTCGCTGGGGTTTTTTTTTGTTTGTTTTTTTGTGTTGTGTGTTTGTGTGCATGAATCCAATAAACATACAGCAATAGGCTTCCCTGAGTGGAGTGGGCCAGGTTTAAGAGTCAGTCAGACAACACCAACAGCCCCACTCTTCAGCTCTTCATTCTTAGACACACACTTTCTTTTTTGTTCTCATGATTTTTTTGTATCTGCCAGACTTTTTAAAGGTTTCATGAGTTAAAGGATAATAACTCAAAGCAGTCCTCTTCCCTCACACTCTCCCATCTTTACTCTCTTCCATGTCACTCCAGGGCTGTGGGTTTTAGATACAGGCACTTATCAAAGTCCTGTCGTCTTATTGGAAAAGTAGCATAGGGGAGAGTGTGCACACTGTCATCCTGGGTGTGTTGCTGGGCTGTAAGGGAGTGTGTGTCCCCTGACTGGCTGCTGATCCTACTGGTGGGGCCCTGAAGGCAGAGGCTGTTCTACTGGGACAGGGCATCTAGAGCTTCACTGGCCAGGTGGGAGGAGACCTTGTGGCCAAGTTTCATTGGGGAGCATCCCTCTGATTTTAGCGCCGTTACAGTCACTCAGCCTGGGATGGCCGAGACTGAGTGAGTCCCTCCTCCCAAAGGATATGTCCCAGATAAGCCCTGATCCAGACAGAACACTGGTGGGGGATCTGACAAAACAAGAGTCGGGCTGTCTTTGAGGTGTTGGTTTTGTATGTGTGTATGTTGGACTATCCTCCAAGTTCACTGGAGATTTCAGGAAACTAGTTTTTCAGTGTGGGAGAGGGATTACAGAGGAACCATTTACAAACTCCTGTACCACCTCCTGTGCTACTGGAGCAGTAGTGTTTGGGGTGTGTGTCTCATCAGCAGTCTTTGTTCTCCAGGGACAGCTGTGCAGTGGCACGATGCAGCTCTGCGCTCACCCTCCGGTGTGAGGCCAACGGTGTGGCTAAAGAGCCCTCATACGCCAACGGGGGAGGACTGTCCCCTTCTCCACTGCCTGTCCCATCCTCCTCCATCTCCATTTGTCCATTACTTTGCCTCTCTCTTTCCCTCTCCTCCTCTGGTCGTACTTTCTTGTCGTCTGACTCCTCCTGTGAGGCCTCCATGCGCTGGTCTTCGCTCCAGCGCCTTTTAAAGCGCAGCTTGAGGGGGATACACTTGGTCTGGGGAGCTCCTGCCGAGCCCGTCTGAGGTGGGGGCGTGTTGCTCTCCCCTGGCTCGGTGGGTTCACTCTTGAGGGTGAGCAGCCCACGATGTGCGTTGGAGTGTGTGTGCTGCGAGGTAAAAAAGGGCATCAGGCCAGGTGGAGGCGGAGCAGGGGCTTTGAAGACATCCTCATCCAGGTCCTCATCGGGATGGGGTTGATGGTGGGGTGCGGCTGTGCCGTTAGCAAGGTGGTGGTGATGGTGGTGACGGGCAGGGGCTCTGGAGTGGCGAGAGGAGTAGAGCTCAAACTCTTCATCCCTTTCATCTGGGTCCTCATCACTGATGTCAGTCACCTCCACCTCTTCCTCTGACTCTATGTCAGAGATAGGCTCCACCTGTACGGTCAGGTAAAATAGGGACAATGACAACAATGAACAGAGGGAAACAGAAAATGGAGTAACTCAATGACAATGAATTAGTAAAACATTTTAGTCCAGCAATATTTTCCGAAATAGTGAACTCAACTGCAGCTCATTTTAATGATACAAATTATTCAAAATTTAGCTTTATTAAAAACGATTTTGTTTTGTTTAAGACTAAGTGCTGTTAATTGTGTAGATTAAATATGCCTGTGTTCTTTCAAAAAATTTTCAAGGTCTTGTAGTGACTCATGTCAAACATTTTCCCAGCATAGATTTAAGAGTACTACACAGATCACAGTGTGTGTCTCACCTTTATCTTGGGAAGTCCCGCACTGTTTAGAGACTGTGTTGAAGAGGAGGCAGAGATGAGGCCTGAGCCACTGGCTGAGCTCAGGTCACTGCCGAATGACAGCGAGGAGCCCAATCCAGAGGTAGACGACATGGACCCGGATCCTGAGCCTGAGGACAGCGAGCTCTGCCTGGGTTTGCTCTGGCTTTGAGTCTCCCTCTGCTTCCTGCCTAGTGGTGGTGGCTGCAGCTTGAACTTGAAGGGAGACATGTGTGGAGGCTCCTCACCCAGATGGAGTGGGTGATGCATGGGGTGGGAATGGGGGTGAGGATGGGCAGAGTGAGGTGGATGTGGGTGGTGGTGGGCGGAGTGAGACAGAGGTGGATGGTGGTGCCGCTCTCCTCCCCTCTCTCCTACGCCTGCTGTTGCTGCTCTTTCTGCTCTCTCGGCCACTCCTCTTTCTCCGCTCAGACCAGCCTTGTCTGCAGCAGGCCGGTGGGGCTGAGGAATAACGATGTTGGGGTACTGGAGGAAAGCTCTGGGGCTGAGGCCATAGTTGTACACCGACTGGGTGTGGGCCTGCAGGTAGCGCTTCATGTCCTCTGGGTTGAAGGAAAAGTGGGAGCCTAACATGGGGGACAGGGTGGGCGAGGGAGTGTAGGTTAGGTGAGATGTGGGGGTCATAGAGAGCGCTGGGGACAGGGGAGGGGCTAGGAGGCCAGCTCCTCCTGGCCCTGGAAGAGGGGACACAGGGAAGGGGGACAGGGGCTCTGGGTGAATCCGGTGTCCTGCCGGACCACGGGAACCTGGGTGGCTGGCAGGGTTGCCTGGTCCTCCATACATGCGGAACAGGGTTTCATGAGACAGACGGGGATGGATGATACTCCGGTAGCCTCCTCCTCCTCCACCAGGTCCTCCTCCTCCTCCTCCGCTCACACCCCTCTCTCCCCTCTCCTCTCCCGCTCCTGTGTTGCCCTCCTCAATCTCAGAGTTGACCGAGGTGCCGTCACTGCAGTCACTGACGGAGCCACGCGCTATTCGTCGGGCCACAGAGCTGAACATGCCGCCGGGGCTGCGTAGGTCCTCATTGGGGGAGAGGACTTCGGAGGGTGTTGAAGGAGGAAAGCGGAAGTGGGTCGCTGCACCGGTGGGGACAGGAGGGGCGCTCTGAGGAACACTGCTTCCTGGAGATGTCAAGAGAAGGGAAAGATTGAGAAGGAAAAAAAAAGAGGGGGAATATAATGAGAAATACAATATAATGTTATCTCGTATAGTCTTAGGTAATCGTGCTATCCTGTGCTATCCTATGATTGGGAGTTACGTGAGCATGCACAGGCATGCTCACACACTGCTAGACTACGTAGGCTTACCAGTGGAGCCCATGTCGATGAAGGGGTAGTTGACCAAAACCAGTTTATTGAAGTTGAACTTATAGGTGAACCTCTTGCCTTTGGTCTTATGAAGGATCCTCTTGTTGTAGTAGTATCTGGAAAAGAGCATAAAACAGAAGAGATAATTAAAAATCTTAAGAAAAGTCACTGTGCTCATACATGCCTAAAACATGTGAGGACAGATGTAAACACACATATCAAGGCTAAATAACTGACTGCATATAATCGTATGCCAAGATCTTGCCGTATACCACAGAGAAATAGAAATACTGGCCATTTAATGACACTAAAACATTTAAATTAAAATGTGCACCTCATTTTAAAATATTATTTTGTTCCCGAAGTCACTGAGACTATTACAGATGAGCCTGCACACTCAAGCACACACTTTAATAAGCACAAGCCTTTCACCCCCCCCCCCATGATAGATATTACAGAGTGTTGTGTGACATTTGCACAAAGCAGACCCAGAAAGGGGTTGAGGGTGGGGGGAAAGTGTGTGTGTGTGTGGGGGGGGGGGATTGATAGATGAGAAGCATTGGATGGACTGAGCTACAGTGCAGCAGCGTGATGTTGTGTGTGGGGATAAACAAACAATTAAGAGATCAGAGGTCAACGTGTGCAGCGTTACCACCGTAGACAAATTTTAGGCTATTTTGAGCCTGTGTGGATTGCAACGTCAAAAGGGTGTTAGCAGTTGTATGCATGTTTTGACAGGTGTGTGTGACTCATGTGTTACTTTGTGTGGATTGTGTATCTGTAGTATCTTCAATAATCTATATCTGTTTCAAAGAAGGCCAGGGATTAGAGAAATGTGTCTTTTAGGGTCTTTTGAGTTCAGATTTCGTCAGGTAAGCGTCACACACAATAACACATTCTGTCTTTCGCTTTGCTAGATGGACCTGTGTCTTTATGTAACACCAAAGCAAAGCCACCAATAATTCACCCCATCTTTATCTGTTTATGTAATGGCCATTCTCTTTTTTCAAGCTTTCTCTCTCCCATGCCTCCTGCCTACAGTACAAGGCTCCATTTTTATTAACCTTTGTCCAGCTACAGCTCTTTATGTAACATCTCTCCGCTTTCTTCCACAGATCCACTTCCACTTTATGTAACCTCTGGATCTGTGGCTGCCAACCCTAACACAGTAAGCAAGACAGAGCAGAAAGAGGAGGAGATAAAGAGCAAGAAACGAACAGAGATGGTGTGTTTGTCCATCAGAGAGAGAGAACAAGCTTGAGTGCCATGATCACCAAAACCACCACCTATCCTTTCAACACTATCTCTTGCTATTAAGCACGGGATTTAACCAGACTGCACTATGCACATCATGTCTGCATGCCTATTTGCTTTTATAGCACTAGTCTTTGCTTTCTTTTCTTCCAGCATGTGTCTGCTGGCACAAGTTAAGTGAAGTGTGCCAGCAAAGATAGGGGCTTCAGGGTATGTAGGTAATGCTGAGTTAATCAGAGCCAGTTGACTATCATTATACTGAATGGTAGTTATCCTGTGTGTGTGTGTGTGTGTGTGTGTGTGTGTGTGTGTGTGTGTGTGTGTGTGTGTGTGTGTGTGTGTGTGTGTGCCTGTCTGTCTGTCTGTTTGGTGGTGGGGAGGTGTCGCCCTTCACCCCCTCTTATTATGCTTATTACACAGACTTGTTGGGCCGTTTTTGCTCTGGGAACAGACCGTTGTTCTTTTTCACTTGTTCTTTTCAACCCTCCCCCTCTCCTCCCTTTATCCCACTGATACCTCTCTCCTTCTCTCTCTCTTTCTCTCTCTCATCAATCCACCTCCCTCTCTTTATCCCCCCTCACTCGTCCCCTGAGGCGATGGGAGAGGGTGAGAGAGAGGGAGAGACAGGACAGGCCTGCACTGTTGAAAACATTGTTTACGCCAGGCACAAAGCAGCATGTAATTTCTGCTCTAGGGGAGACACTCACACGGGCCGGGAAGGAGGGGAGAGAAGCAGTTGAGAGTGAGGGGACAGACAGAGAACAGACAGGAAGTCAAGCAGAATTAAAACCACAACAGGACTGATCGAATTAGCTGATGACAGAAAAGTCAACAAGCTGTCCTATGGCCAACGTGAGGGTCCAATATAAATATAGATTGCAAGGGTTGAAAACAAACAAAAAACCAACGTAAAAGTAATTTATTTTTTTTACTAAACACCATCGTTGCAACCTAATTGGAGAAAAATTTCATGACATACATCATATGGCTATGTAAAACTAATGCAGTCTAACTGTGAAGATCTGCTGGAAGCAAACAATCTGCGTGACATTGCCTGTGGCACGTCTTGCTCGTTGCTCATGAGTAGCATGCTTGTTAGCAAACACTGTAAATAAGCAACCTACAGCGTTCTATAATTTGTGTGACTTTGCACCGAGCAGCACTTCATTTTTGTTTGAACCTGTAATCATGGAGGCAAGTGACATACAAAAGAGGGATCCCAGAAACTCAAGTAATGATATTCTCCTCCATAGACATTTATCCACAGCATGTAAAGACTAAACTTTCTGTCCCACCACTGCATCACTTTGTTGTTGTCAGTTTTTCTACAGATCATTGTGGAGCCTCCAGGCAAATTGTGCACAGAGTTAATTTTTTCAACTTTTGACCCCTCCCTTTTATCATGTTTCTGGTTAATCTCGCTTGCTTCCCATAGAAAAAGAAGAGGGATGAACTTTGCATTGTGCCCCATTCCGTGGGTCTTCACAGTACGACACCCTAGTCCAAATAAAAATCTGAACATTATAACCTTTATAAAGGGAGGATTTATTGCAGGACTGTTGTATTAGACTTCATCAGTTTTAGATAGGTGTACTTAATAAACTGACAACTCAGTGTATTAATAACATCACTAATAATATCACTTTGTTGACACATCTGTCTGACCCTGGCTCGTGGCAGTTGGCTAGTAGGGAGTGAAGCCAACTTAAATTTTGTGTGTGCTTGGCTGCACACACACACACACACACACACACACACACACACACACACACACACACACACACACACACACACACACACACACACACACACACACATGCTGTTAATACATTGAACGCTGAAATGCATAGTTGGAAGCACAAAACAACTTTGAGTAATCCTAGCCACAGCAACTGAAGCTTTGTTTAGAGCACATGGTCACCCATTCTTTCTCCATGCCCCCTCCTCCTGCGCCGTCATACAGGCAGACAGTCTTTGAAGAGCATTTGAACTCACTTCAAAAGAGAAGAAAGAGATTCTTTGAGTGCCTGTGTTTAGCTGCCCACCACACTCGCCTTACACACACAAGTACGAACACACACACACACACACACACACACACACACAGACACAGACACACACACACACACACACACACACACACACACACACACACACACACACACACACACACACACACACACACACACACACACACCTCTCCCATATCCTGACTCTATAACTGCCATCTCATTCAGGCATACTCAAACACATGTGTGCCCCCACACACCCCCAGAATGTATCATCCAGGAAGATGGTGCTTTATCCCGCTCTCTGTTTAACCAAAAGAGAAGATTGAACAATCAATGCAAGTATGGATTTAGGCAAAGCCTTCAGGGAAACAGAGGGGAGGCTTTCTATCAACTCAGTTGTTACTGTGTGTGATTCTAGGCCAGGGATTAAGGCTGCGATTACACAGACCTGCTGTGATCCAAAACATTACGAACAAAGCAGAAAAAGAGAGAGAAACACCGCAATGAATGAACACAGATATTTCAAAACAGCACTTTAGACATGTTCGAAGCCATTTACGGGAAAATACCAGAGTATTAGATTTACTAATGTGTTATTTGACATTTATTTATAGTGGTGTCAGTACAATACCTGAATTTTGGCCTCCATATCAAAACAATATTAGCTGATGTCTAACTTTGAGTAATATAAACAATTTTTCCACCTATACCCTTCTATTTTTTCATTTAACAAAACAAGCCAAATGTCTGAAACACAGCTATATTTAATACAAGCAGTCATACAAAAACTTAAAACAGAGAATATTAAAAATTTGAATATGACTCAAAAGGATAACTACTGTTTATTAGAAATTTAATTTTAAAAAGTTTATTTTTTTGTAGCTCTAGCCGTTGGTTTTACTGTATATGATAATAGAGTACACATCAAGTCATTTCTAAGATCTCAGAAAGCAGGAAAGTCGCTAATAATAGGTCCAACAGGGCAACAAAAACAAGTGGTCAGACAATCATACAGGTGTCAAATAAGTTTGGCTTACCTGGTCTGTTTACAACTTTTACAATCATGCTCGTTGCGCCCATTTGTGTTATTCTGTTGCGATGTGGCCGCGTTCTAACATCTCAGCAATTAATTTGCCGTGTAAAATGTTACCTGACAAAGCATTTGATCCAAACAGACAAATTCTGGTTTGTATTCATTACAGTATTGAGGTTTGATACATAGCACTATTTGAAAAGATGGAAAAAGTGAACAAGAATTTTCTGGGGACTAAATATATTCCAATAGTGAGGTACAAAAGACCTGGCTGCTATGGCCAACTTTCTGTATTAACCTATAATATGACCTATAATGAGCTCACCAATTTATTTCAGTATCATTCCACACATATACTCACACACATCAACACTAAAAATGAATTAATGAATTGAACCGACCTGCCTGTGTGTGCGTGCACAGCCTGTGCCTTGCCCATTGTTGAGCTGTAAATAGGCGCTGACTGTGACAGGAAGTTGGGATTACAATACTCCCCATGAGCCCAATGTTTATTTTCTACATCTTTCGTCAGCATTGACTGTTACACACACATCCCAGCCAGATCCTCTTCTACACACATGCACACACACACACCAACTGCTTACACTCAGGTGTGTGTGTAGTAGTTGCAGACGTGACAGTGCTTTGTGTAGGAGTTTGACAAGTGTTTACTGTCTCAAAAAGGAAATTAAATGCATTTGTGTAGGGATATGGGTTGGGCTGGCGGTATGATTATACAAGGTGCCACATGATCTGTCTGTGTGTGTGTGTGTGTGTGTGTGTGTGTGTGTGTGTGTGTGTGTGTGTGCCTGCTTGCGTGCGTGCGTTTTGGGGGGGGGGGGGCTGTTAACAGTCTCTGTGTTTGTGTGTGAAGAGCAGGATCTGGTCAGGGTCCGATTAGGCCGGTCACATGCTCTGTGGGTGCGAATATGTCCTCGAGCACAATCTGGTGTGTGTGTGTATGTGTATGCAGCTCGTGTGCATCCCTCCCTCATAGAAAATAGAGGCCTCATTCAGTCAGGGACAATGCCATATACACAAGGCTCATGTACGCTGAACACATACATGCTGTAGATAAAGACAATGGAAAGACAATGCACACAAGCATACGTTGAACACAAAGTCATACAGTGGTACTGTCCCTGGGTGCTCCCTCTGCACTTTCTCTTGGGCCCTGGTTGTTTCCACACAATGTGCTGCTACAGAGAGAGGCCTTCTGACCTACAAACAGGCCCAGCCAGCTAGGTGAGTAACACTGTATGCACATGCAGCAGTATTTCCTGCTGCATGTTTTGTGAACGTGGTCGATGAGATTACTTCTAAATGTACATCAGGACCAATTTTAGTGCAGCAGTTTAAAATGGCTTCAGTATTTCAGGGCAAGAATGGAACAGTGGTATAACATATTACCATGGGACTATCAATTCATTTAAAAATGGGATGTGAGATGCATGATCTCATGTAGTTTTAGCATACAATAAACAAAATGTTTAATGTTTAATTTCCAGGAATATTGTGGAACCTTTATTTTTTTTATGCTTTTTTTGCGGTGTTTATCTTCTAGCTCTGCTAGCCTATCGCAGCTAAAAGAAAGCTGGAAATGAAGCAAACACCCCAAACGTGTCCAAGCAAGCATCCATGGGTAAGAGTCTGTGTACAATGGTGCATTTGTGTATGTGGATGTGCACGTGCTGTGTTTTTAATCCTTGCCAGCTGTGTGTGGCAGTCCCCCCTGACCCCTGAATGTCGTGTTGGAGCCAACGTGGACTGCTGACTGCAAGGACAGGGGGCCTGGAGGTCTGTAGGAGCTGGGACCTCTTAGCATGATTACACTCATTAAGTCAGCACTCTGCAGTGACTGATTGGCAACAGGCTTCATTTCCCCTACTCTCTTTTGTCAATCAGTACAAGTCTCATTTATGAGAGCAAGCTGGTGGTGCAGGGAATCACAGGAGAGGCTTTACTTCCTTGTACTACAACATGATCCCTCATTATGAAAATGCAGCTGAGGGTTAAAGATTATGTCCTTCCTATTATTCATTACTAGCACTAAAAATGTCAGGCATCACTGACATTAGAGCTTGAGGAATATCCAAGCAGAAGGTGAGTATGACTTGAAAAGAGCTGAATTCATGAAGGATCTGACGTACTCTGGACAACAGCAACAGGTCTTAACAGTTTATTACTTTATTTTTGTTTTTTTGTTTGTTTGTTTTTTTAAACATTTGATTTTTTGCAACAAGACCCAACGACAGACTCCTTCATTAATACATTTAAAAACTAGGCTATGAAATGACACTCTTTTCTCTTTCAATGTCCAGCACATCCACATGCACACATACACACACACACACTTTCCCATAAACACACAACTTGCACAGTGTGAGTTTAATCCTCTCAACAGGAGTGGGAATTTCACAGCGGCCGTGGGAGCGGGAGTCCAAGATGACGCATGGACTGAGGCTGTGCCCCCTCAACGGAAAGCCGACACATACGCACATGTCCACACACACAATACAGTGGTCTTGATTAAGGGAATTTCCACCATGTGCATGGCAGACAGGAAAGAATAAGATCATGGAGGTAAAAATAATAATTATAAAAGGCTAAGTGTTAAAAAGAACACTTCAAAAACAGGCATGCCTTTTCAAGTATGTGCGCATGTGTGTGTATGCTAATTGCGAGATGCTGACTGTGGTCTACATGGTTAGCAGACTCCAGGTTTTCTCCATACGAGGGGCACAAGGTGGCCTGCAATCCAGCAGCTTGCTCCATATGGGGACTGTTATCATGTACATGTGTGCATGTGTGCCACATTACTATTGATGTGCGCCTTAAGAAGCTTCTTTTCCAGTATATCTTGAGGTGAAGGGACTGACGACAGCTCTGGTGTCAAATCAGGTGACAACATGGACGTGGGTGTGTGCATGTGTCTGCTCTTTTGTTGACTGTCCTCCTCACTCTAAGCCTGAAGCGACTCTGTTCAATTTAAAGGCACAGAGGGAGACAACCTGGCTATAGGAGGGTGGATGAGGACACAAGAGTGCCAGAGGGGAAACTCCTGTGTAGAAAACCTGTTGATAATCAGGCTCTAAGGCTGGTCCATCAGAGGGCACTAAGACCTGCTATATATAAGCACTTATTGCAGCCTAAAATCCAAATCTGTTACAGCTTTAGAGGATGGACATGCTATAAATACACAGCCTCACCACGAGATCCAGATTCCTTTTTTCCCTAATTCAGAAATTCTAAATCCGGACTCAAAGTTTGAATGTGTGTGTGTATCACATGTAGGCACACATTAGTAGTCCATGTTAATTCCCTCTGTCCCCATAGGATCCCATTTGTATCAGACGTTATCTTATTCTCACTAGTGTAAATGAGCATACATAAGACATCCCACCTGTAAATTAAGCAATTCAATGCATTTCCCTTCCTTAATAGCCTATGTGGCTTTTTTAAAAAGTGCTTAGCCTAATCTTGGCCCTGTTTGAGAGTAAAGAACAAACTGGGGATACATGACAAAGTAAATGAGATGCTGTGCTTACCACAACTGATATCAACTGAGAAGAGTTCCGAAGTGATATTGCGATGTCCTTAATACAGGACTTTAAAGTGCAGAGAGCAATCATTGTTAAGTTTTGTAAAGATCTCAAAACTGATTACATTTATCTTCTATCGGTTCTTTCTATAATCAAAAGTTTTGTAAACTAATGTCTATTTATGAAAACAAAAAGTACAAACAATTAAAAGCTGTCATGTAGCTTAGATTTTATCTATTTTATGGTACTTTTTTTTTTTTTTGCAATACCCCAACTATTTTGTTGGTCTAGAAGAGATTGGCTTTACTGACATCTCAGTACGTAAACTACTGACTTTTCATCATGGAGTTAACTAACACTATGGATCAACAACCAAGAGCATGTCCACTTATAGAGTATAAACAATTAGCAGAAAGCCTTACCATGATATTGCTTGAGTCATATTTCCATGGGATATTTATCTGAACTTGATGCTAGGGTCACAACCAAAACTGTGCCCAATCACTGTTGTAACATGCTAAGGAGCTTGGCAGAGCTGGCATCCATGGATATAACTTTAACCAAAAGGTGTAAAGGTGTGACCGGCCAAATGTCAGTGTTGTAACTCTACTTAGAGAATAATAGTAGCTAAACTTGTCCAGGTCAATACCATGCGAAGGCATGTGGCCATGGGTCAGTCTTGCAACAGTATTATAGACTTGGTTAAATGCTATTAGTGCCCATGCAGGCATGACTAATGTCTGGGTGAAACAGAACCAGAGAGTCAAAACTATGGAGTCTGTGGGTCTGAATGAAATGCTTTCAGCAGGTCTGTGACTGCAGGTGCTGTAACTGGAATCAGCTGCCACGGTCACAGCTGGTATTCTCAGTTTGGATTACAGAATGTTTCTTCACAATGACTGTAACCTCAGGGGTATCTGTGTTGGTTCAAGAGTCATCACCTCATTTACTAGACATTTGCACGAGCGCTGGTTTAACTACATATGTTTATAAAAAATAAAAAAAAATAAAAAATCTGATCATTCGATCTGTGCACACATCCTTTTTGCACAAAGAAACCAAATTGCCACTGACTAGGGACCTTTGCTGCTTGTTATTCCCCATCTCTTTCTCCCTTCCTTTCCTCTAAAACAGTCGACTGCCGACAATCAAAACAAGGCAGAAAATGCCCCAAAAATTTTAAAGAAAAAATAAGGGCAAGTCTTTTAAGTCTACCTCTTTCACAGGCAAGCTTAGGGGTTCCCCAAATATTCCTGCCAACACCCAAAAATATCTCTAGTCCAGCTCAGCAGTTCTCCTCCCCTGCCAGTTCTTCTTGAATTATCTGGAAAAGGAGCAATTTTGGCCCATGTCCATGAGTTGAAAACTCAAAGATATTGATGTACATACATAGGGAGCCCAAATATATGTATTTGGTAACACTTCACAAACCACAATATCTCAGACTCATTCCCCCCTTAAAATGATGACATTCCACATCCCAAGAGCCAGCAGCCAGCAGTCAGTCCACCAAGCCCCTGTTTATTCCTGCTGCCTAAGTTACAACGCACCACAGCCATGGGTCTATGTTCAAATGTTGGGAAACTGGCTCCGACAGATTACTGCAAGCTCACTCATCAGGCATAGTTTCAGAGGGGACCCAGCCTATTTTCCTAATCCATTTGAGCTTCCTAAAGAAGCTGATTCATAAAGGTCTTTGAATCACCCTTAGTCTGGTCTTTATCATGTCAGTGATTTTGAATTAATGTTATACAGTATATTGTATATCATAGTTAATTTTCTTCCTCCTATGTAATAACAACACTCTCTGTTCAAAGTGCAGTGTGGATCTATATTTGTGCCTTGGCTCTTCCAAACAGAAAATAGTGTTTTGTCTGACTTGACTAAAAGGTCTAAGTCCATCAGTGGTTCAACTGGAGCATGTGGGCTCTTTATATTTGAGGATGTGGTAAAAGTTTATGTGAATATGCCGCAATGTACGGTCTGCAGATCCTTATTATAATCAAGATTACTGTAGTGTGGCAAAATTATGCTTCTTGAAAAACAGCCCAGTTGGTGTATTTGCTGGTCCCCATAGAAAGAGCAGTTAAAGGTCAAGAGTAGGAGCAAATAACTATGAATGAATACACACTCCCACATACAGATAAAAAAAAAACAACAAAAAAAAACATATTCAGCAAGTTTCTCTGTCATCGTACCTCAGTGCCCTGCTCAGTTTATCGTAGTTCATTTGGGGTTTACACTTCCTGGCCCCCCACAGTCGGGCGACTTCGTCTGGGTCCTTGATGACAAACTCGCCATAGTCCCCTTGCCAGGCAATGACATCATGATACTCCTCTTTCCTGAGCAGCTCCAGGATGAAATGCCACAACTGGATCTGCCTGGACCCGGGGCTCGACTCAGGCTTGTAAGCCCATTCTGGGAAGGCAAACCCTGAAACAGAGAGATAAAGAGAGTGGAGGGTTAATGTGGGGCAGTTGAATGTTGCCAGGAAAAGTGAAAGGTGATGTGGAGAGCATGAGTCATATTTATTGATTTATAAATGCATTTTATTTGAGGGATATGTGAACCGAGGTGAGTCACTTTTGTTTCTGCAGTGGTTTTTCTCCAGACTTGAGAAAAATGCTTTAAAGCAAGGCAAAAGAAAAGCCAAAGATACAATTAACTTTAGGAGTCAACAGTTGCAGCTGAATCAGGTGAGTGGAGTCTGTTCTATAAGAGAAAAGAGGATTATAGGTGTGTAGCAAAGTATAGATAACATACAACAATGTAAGTCAAGCACAGACTGGAGTGTCCTCAATCATATTTCACATTGCACATAGCTGTTTTCACTGCCACCCCCAAGTCTTCCCTGGGTTTTCTTTTATTCTCCAGTCAATCTTTGAACAATTCTGTGGGTTATTCACAAGCAATTTCTCCTTTATTGGGCAGTCTGGCACAGTGGGAGGGAGGGAAAAAGTAAAGAGAAGAGAGGAAACGAAGAAGGTAATAGATCTCACAAACAATGGCATTAGAGGCAATGTAACATGCCCTGACCTGCAAGGATGCGGGTTTAAATTTAATTGTCTTAATCTTAAAGGACCGTCTAGGTAGCCAAAAAGTGGTGGCATCCTTACACCTAATTGAAACAATGCTCTCTTCTTCCTGACAAGTGTTGAAATTAAAAGCTCTTTGCTCAATGGTGATAATAAGTGGACTGCAGTGATATTTCAGGCGTATTTCTTTAATTATTATCAAAGGTGTCGTCACTCTTGTAATTAGTCATTCAGCCTATTTAAATAAAGAAAGTCATCAAAAAAAGATAATTCCTCATTGTGTTGTTTGGTATCTTTGTGTGCACCACACTGAACATGGATAAGAGAGAGAGAAGGATGGATTAGGGAGAAAATAATCATCAAGCTTGGTCAAGGTAAAGGCTACGATACTATCGCCAACCAACTTGTTGTTCCTGTAACCACAGTTGCTAATATTTTTAGGAAGCTTAAGATACATTGTCTGTAGCTAACCTACATGGATGTGGCCACAAGAGGAAAATCGACCCCAGATTGAACAGAAGGGTAGTTTGAATGGTGTAAAATAAACCAATGAAAACATCAAAACAGATACTTGACTGGAGTTTGTTAAAATGCATATTGACAAGTCAGTATGCTTCTGGGAGAATGTTGTTTGGACAGATGAAACAAAATTAGAGCTTTTTCGTAAGTCACATCAGCTCTATGTTCATAGAAGTAAAAACTGAAAGTTTGAAAGAAAGGAACTCCATCCCCCACTGTGAAACATGGAGGAGGCTCAGTTATGTTATGGTGTTGCTTTGCTGTGTCTGGTACAGGGTGCCTTGAATCTGTGCAGGGCACAATGAAATCAGAAGATTATCAAGGCACTCTGCAGAGAAACATACTGCCCAGTGTCAGAGAGCTCTGTCTCAGTTGCAGGTCATGGTTTCTTCCAACAGGATAATAACCCATAACATACATCTGAAAGCACCCAAGAATAGAATCAGACCGTTCTGAAGTGGCCTGCTCTGAGTCCTGTTCTTAATCCAATTGAACATCTATGGAAAAAGCTGAAACTCATAGGTGGGAGAAGGCACCCATCAAACCTGAGAAAACTAGAGCAGGTTGGTCGAGGAGAATGCTACAATATATTTGGTTAAGGGTCCCAATATTTTTGTCCGTGCCATTCTCCTTTGTTGAATTATTTAAAATAATATCTTACATCAAAAATCAAATAATGTGTCTGTTCTATTAAAAATGGAATAGAGAATAGTTGATACCAATTATTTTTGTCAGTTTCAATTTATTTCCGAAAATTTTTCTTTTAACTTTTAAGTGCAAGGGCACCAACACATAGACCACATTCCTCTACTGTCATTAGGTCACCACCACACCACAGTAGCTATTCAACGGAAACACACACACACTGAAACTATAACACTAAAAGTTGTAGTGTTAGTGGGCTTTGTGGAACAGTTAGGCACATGCAAACCTTTCCACCTCTCCTCCACCTCTTTCCTCTCATGCAGTCACTCTTTCCTATGACCGGAGGAAAACAACATGGCCAGTCATCTCTCCTGTCTATCCCTCTATCTCTCTCCGCCTGCTGTTTGAAGGAAACGCAGAGTAAGAGACGCCGAATGAGACTGTGGGCGTGGGTATATGACTATTTGTATGAGCATGTGTGCGCCCAAATGTACAAGTTTGAAAGAGTTTAAGTGCCAGAGCGCACGTTTAAAAACGTTAGTGCATGTCTCCCACTAACATTCTGTTGCCTGGGTGGTCGAGAAAATTTGACACGACTGAGTAAAATAGACCATAAAAGTGTATTTTTCAGCCTGATATAGCCTGGACTGGATTTTATTTTAGCCACAATCATCCTCATAGCACTAATGAACGCACAAGTGAGGAGGTTGAGTTACCAAAGAAAATGGCATCCACCCTGCTAAAGTGTCATTGTATAGAAAATTTAATGACGCTGACGTTAGTTTATAATGTTTGGTGCAAATATTGTAAAGCGTCACATTACACTGAATAAACAGAAAAATTGAATAACCTCCCTGATGCAATGCAATAAAATAGCCCTTCAATAAATGCTAATTTACAGTTTTTATTGAGTATGTTGACTCAATTCTATATTTTTTTTTAAGGCTGGTGTTACAATGGACTCCCATTTGTCCATCTGATTGACACCTATGGAGGAGGAATATTACAAACACCATACTAAAATGCAACCAAATGAAATAATATAAACTACACCTTCAAAAATAGTCACAGAGTTAAATGAATACCCCTGTGACACAGGCAACACTGATTTAAAGCCATAAGCTTCAGAAAAGTAGTATTAACTACAGGGCTATTGTTTTACAATGGGCTGGGGTTTCTGCATTTCCACTTACTTTATTAATTTTACTATTATATCCTACCTTGAGAGGACACAGAAAGACATAAAAAATGACAACAGAGGAAATGAGATGGGCCAGGCTGTAGATTGGGAAACAAACAGGCCAAAATCCTCATATTACGAATATGCAGGCCTGTCAATGGATTTGCTGGATGACAGCCTGAGGCGGAGATAGATAGACCTGATAATCTCTGCTGCGCTAGCAAGCTCTCACCATTTAGTCACTGCTGCATAACACAAAATAACATTGATAGTACATCTGCCAGATACGGTATCTATGAATCTGTACATAAGTGTTGCTACTGGAGCGATTCATCAACATGAATTAACTTCTTTATTAATCTTGCCTCTTATGCTATGTGAGTGACCGAGCTGGGACAGGCACATTTAGGTTTCCAGTTTTTAGTTAGAAAATAGGCTGAAAGGAAATTTATCTTCCTGTGTGTCTTTTTACTAATTAAATGTAGGCTACTAGCTATTCTTCACCATCATTTCTTGACAGTTTTCCTCCACAATGATGTATTTGAGAGGCATGGTCAATGAATCACTCAGTTGTCCCACCTACTCAGAGACATTTTGCAATTCAAAATAAAGATTTCTGAATATCAGTCAAACAATGTACAAGATGCCTACACATTTTCCATTTCCAAAATCCAGACAGGATTTTATTAGAGTTGAATATTATGCAGATAGTATGTGGCCTACGACAGTCAACGAACAGGCTGTGCAGGCCACTTTATTGAAAGTACAGATTATTGTCCCTTATAACAAACATCACAATGTGTGAAATGACCATGGGTGTAAAAACTAAATAAACTGATTTGTCTGTTCTTGTGTAATTTCTCAAACTTTCCAGACCTGCATATGTAGGTAGCAGTTAGCATGCAAATGAAACAACACTCACTGTCATTTTATTTCCTTTTTCTCTTCCCACCCTCCACCTTCTCTTTCTCTTTCAAACATTAAAACAAATACTTGTGGCATGATCAAACCCTAAGTGTACATCAATCACAGAGGATCGCTCCAAGGGGCTATCAAGACAATACTGACCTGGCCGATCACACTCCTACTGCAGAGGACAGAACAATGTTTCCAGACGTGGCCAACTGATGCTGACTATGTCAAAGCAAGTAATGTGTGTAAAGTCTAGTCAAGTCAAGTCAAAAGGTAGCTGGTCATTCCCAATCTGAGATGAACAAATGAGTAGTGCTGACCTTGTCTTAACCATTGACCCTGTGGTGCTGCTGTCGAGCTGGCAACTGCTCCACTGAAGCTACTCAGTGTCCAACAGTAGATGACTGTTTTGTACTGAGAGTTTGTACCAGGCGTGTAACTGTCTGTATATAAATGAGCAAGTAAGGTCCATCAGACACAGGATGGATATTAAAAAAAAAGAAAAAAAGAAAGAACACAACCACAACTTTTAAGCTACTATACTACTACTGTTTGTGCAGTCAGTAACTTTGTGTGCATGTGTATGTCTATAAAGATGCAACTGTAATGATCGTTTTGACTTTGGCATGGACCACAGAGGTCATTATACACACACACATCATATTTCAGGTCACTGAGTGAAATCGATTCCTTGTAAATACTTGGAGGACCAGCAGCCGCGCTGTGTGTATATAGACGCAAGAGGACATTCTCTGCCTGAAATGATGCATGATTTACTTTCATTAGCTATATCAAAGTGACCATGTAAATAAACAGAGGTATGGGTACAGTGCACAGGTGTGTACTGTGCATATACATGTCAGGGTGTTGGGTACTTTGTATAACCCATCAGTTTACCTGTCAAAACCTTTACATCAAAGAGACCACATTGCATACTTTGAAGACAATACAACAGCCACTTCTGTGACAGTGTGTGTGTGTGTGTGTGTGTGTGTGTGTGTGTGTGTGTGTGTGTGTGTGTGTGTGTGTGTGTCTGTGTCGGTGTGTGTCTTTGTGAGAGAGAGAGAGAGAGAGAAAGATGGTAGGGATTATGTTTAGAGGAATGCTGAGAGCAAGAACAGGTGTCTTTGTCCTTCTCTCTACTCAGAGTCCAATCCAGGCCGAGCTGTTCTGACTCACACCAGATCAGCTATCACACACACATACACACACTGATATTTTTCATCAGCCTTGTATGCCTGATAGGAGAATTTCAGAGGGGAATTGTTTTGGAATCTGTTTGTGTGGGTGTACGATCTGTGTGAAGCTGTGGGTCAGGATGAAGACGAGAGAGGAAGACAGAAAGAGCGGGAAGAGCCTGCAGAGCATGACCTAACCCCCCCAGCACCACACTTAACCTCTCTGACCTTGACTCTCCCTCTCTTTGGCTCTTTTCCTCCCTCAACCCCCTCCCTCCCAGGGGAGACACCAGATAGCCATTACAGCATGCATGCGCAGGCCTCTCACACACACACACACACACACACACACACACACACACACACACACACACACACACACACACACACACACACACACACACACACAGGGAGACCCTCACGTACTCATAGACTGACTTGGCATCAATAATGTAGACAGTGGTGTGGAGGGTTGACGATAGGGGTGCGCCTAATCTCTGCCCTGGGACACTAGAGAGAGTGCAAGTGCGTCAAAAACTGTATGTGTGTGTGTGTGTGTGTCTGTTGTAAGTTGGGACAAGTGAGGGGCAGGTGGTAGAAAGTGATGCAAAGGGAGCTAAGAGAAGGAGGACGAAGAGAAGGAGGGAGCGCAGGGGGGTGAAAGAGAAGAAGGCAAGACGAGATGGGGTAAGCACTAGGACAAGCGGGGAACAGAGAAAAGAAAGTGGAAAAAGAGTCGGGGGAGGGAGATCAGGGAAACAAGAGTGGGAAGAGAGAGAAAGACAGACAATGGCAAGAGTGGGAGAGGAGAGAAGGGGGTGGATGGATGGAGGGAGGGAAGGGGAGAGGGGGATTAAGGGAGCGATGAGATCATAGCTCCTCTGGTAGGCTGTTGTCATCCAGGTCAGATATCTTATGCCCCCCCTACTCCTTTTCCTCTCCATCCCCCTCTAGGAGTGCGGTGCCTCTTTTCCTCTGTGTGATCTTGGTGGCAGTCCCCCAGCAGACTTCTAACACTGCTACTACGCTCACCAGTCCAACATGACTGTGAAACTGCCATCATTTTGGCACAGTTTCAAATGAGTTCTTGTCCTATTTCTTAAAGTTAGTTATTCATTTAATCTGTTGTTTCAGTTTCTATCATCCTTAATTCCTGTCTTGTCTGTCTTGTGATCTCTCCTTCTGACAAGACTACTTGAAAAAACATTTTAGAGCTGAGTCAACTAGTAAATTACTTAAAAGTCAATTTTAACAAGCAAAAATGCCAAACATTCTCCAGTTCCGCCTCCTTAAATACGATTATTTGCTGGTTTTCTCTTAAATATATGACAGTTTAAGGTACCCTTCAGAGTTTTTGGACACCAATCTATGGAGCAATAAGATGCACATGCACACATGTTCCTGCTGCCAGTTCCATTCTATTCAACAGAATAACAGTAAAAGCAGGGAAGAAGAGGAGAACTAGCATGCAAATATGAATGTAAAAAATGCAGGTTTCAAAATATATTTTAAAAAATCAGTTTACAAATGGGTAGTGAAGAAGGAAATGCATTCGACTGACGGTGAAGTGTTTGTTTATAAGAAAGTTCCACAGGGTACCTTTGAATGATTATCTTTGGGTTATGGAATGGTTTACGGATAAAACCAGAATTTGAAGATGTCATTTTAGGATCTGGAGAATTGTTATGGGCATTTTCTTTTCACTATTTTCTGATACTGAATAGAAAAAAATCCTTAATCTTTTAATTGAAAAAATTAAAGTGAATTCATATCTTCAGTTGCAACTGCACAGCCTCAAAGAAATGACTGACTCAATCATCAACCTGGGGCTGAGGTGTCAAGGAGAGCAATGGCTGATGGGAAGGAGGCAGAGACAGGCAGACAGTCAGACAAAGTAGAAGAGTGAGAAAAGAGATGAGGAGGAGAGATTCCCAGAGCTGTGAGTCCTACTCAGCAGCAAATCAACTGACAGTCCTGTGCCAAACTAACAGCAGAGTTGCAGACTCAGGGTTTTTACACAGGGCTAGGGCCTCTGAACAGCCATTAGCGGCAGTTGGCTGGCAGCGCACTACTTTAACCCAACTCAGCTTTAGCATGGATGTGCGAACCGGGGGGGGGGGGGTCACTGTCAGCTCTGAGAGTCTGTAAAAGCACTAAATATTGAGAGACAGTCAGTGTTTGCCTATAGCACATTCATACAGAAGTATACACAGCCTTGTCTTTGTCACAGATGCTTGGATGAGTGAAACTGCCTGAAGCACCAAGCAGAGGGAGCAGAGAAGACAGAAACACAAGACCAGGAGGTGGACGGGAGGGATGGAGGGATAATAAAAGATTTGGAGGGTGAGGCAGAAAAAGTAAGAGTGAAAGGAGGGAGAGAAAGAAGAGGGTGGGTTCTGCAGGAGGAGGAGGAGGAGGAGGAGGAGGAGAAGGAGGAGGAGAAGGAGGAGGAGGGTAATCAGAGCCAATACGCCTGAATCCCAAAGTGTCTGGACTCTTCCCACAAAGTCCATTAAAAATTCATTAGGCCAATACTAGAGGAAGACTAGAGACTTAGACACGGATAGAGAAAGACAGAGACACAAGAGAGTGAAAGAAAAAAAAACAAAGTTGGGGATATGAGAAAAACATTGATGGGAAAAATTGATAATTTAGAAGGTAACTTTTAACTCAAAATTGTATTCATTGAAAATGCTAGGTATTATCATAAGCTGCAACATGAAAATTTCACAATCAGCTAAATGACTAATACTTGTTGTATAAGTGAGGTACAAGTAGGTATGTAACTAACCGATATTTTCATTGTTAATGAATATGACCATTATTTTCTCAATTAATTGTTTGGTCTATAAGATGTCAGAAAATAGTGAAAAATATCTATCACGATTTCCCCAGAACTGAAGAGGACATTTTCAGTCAGTCCAAAATCCAAATATATTAAATTTAAATATTAAAATTTACTATCATGAAGACTAGGAAAACTAGTAAATACTGACATCCAACGTCTGACATCAGGAAGCAGGGAATTTCTGGCTTTTTTTTTTAATAAAAAATGACATAACCGATTAATTGATTTTTGAAATAGTTGCTGATGAATTTTCTGCCAATCCACTTATCTCTTCAGCTCTAACAACAAGCATTGTCTTATGTTTGACATTATCAATTTGTGCTATGAACTTGTTGACTAAAAACTGGATTTTCTAAATAAAATGCAAGAGTGAGAAGTTTAAAGCTGCCACCATTTAAACTGTCTAGAAAAGATGCAGATTAAAAGAGTAACTGTTGACTGTTGGACTTAGTTTCCATTTTAATTTCACACTGGCTTAGTTTAGATTCTGCAGAACTTGAGTTAGATGACGATGAATAAGTGGGCAAGTTGTTTGACTAATCAAGGCGGTTTTATTGTAGAATGCAGAGTAGATTTACTGGTTTGGAAACAAACTTCCAGAGAAATTTGGGTTGCTGTGAATACTCCAGATGGAGACTAATTTCCCTTGGAGGAATTGTTCTTGTTGGAGGTGCTTCATGCCCCCTGCCTCACCTTGTGCCAGGACTGTTTAATTACACATCACACACAGAAACATGTAAACCTCGCAGGCTGCTCATTTATTCTTAGAGGTCACCATAGTCTTCATTTTCTATAGGCTCGTACTCACCGCCATATAGCTGCAGAAGAGAGAAACAGAAAGAGCAGGAGAGAAGAGAGTGCTTTGTGGCCTTGGAGGGGCCAAAAATAGCACCCCACACACACACACACACACACACACACACACACACACACACACACACACACACACACACACACACACACACACACACACACACACACACACACACACACACACACACACACACACACACACACTTATACTTACACTTACACACACTGTGGTTATTGTTCAACAGTGGGAGAGCAAGAGAGAGAGAGTGAAAGAGAACACAAAACATGCATGGGGAAAAGAGGGAATGTACAGAAGTGCTGAAGGAGGAAGAAGAGGAGGCGATGATGGCACAAGTGGGACAGAGAATGAAAAAGACATGATGTAAGATGAACGACTTGGTCTCGGCTCAGTGCTGTATAGCTTCCAGTGAAAGGCCAGACGTCTCTTCCAGGAAATTGTAAGGGAGGAACAAGAAAATAAGAAAAAGATGGCATGAGCATCCATTGGGATCCTCTCCTCCAGAACAAGCTCCTCTGCAGCAGCCCTCCACATCTAGTCCACAAGCTAGACTGCTAGACTGTAAACAACTTATTAACTTATTAACAATTAGCTAAATTATTTTTAGCATAGTGTGGTAACGCAGGTACAAGTAAAGAATGTTTTAAAATCTCTGTAACAGGGATTTGACAAAATGTCACAACTTGGTAACATACAGACTTATAACAAGAAGAAAGTTTTAAGTTATTTTAGAAAAGCAGTGAAATGCCTCAAAGGTGAAAAATAAATCTAAAACATATTGTATGATTGAAAATAATGCCAAACAACCAGGGTCTCTTTATTTAGAATGAAAACAAAACAAACAAACAAAAAAAAAACCTGTTAACCCCCAGATAAAACTACCTCAATGAATATTTGATCACCTAAGAGGGGTCGCCTGGTTTCTAAAGAGGCTGAGCCTGTTACTGAGAGCTTGATTTTAGGCTGTGAGGACCCAGTAGTCTAGTATTTAACCACATGGGACATCTTAACACACTACACAGTCCATGTAACTAGCCACATGTACACACAACAAGCAGCTCTTCACATGGGAGCTCCAAGAAAAGATACAAACACACACACACCTATCCAGCTCTTTCACATAGGAACTGGAAGACTAAAAGAGCAAAAGTCACTGGCAGCCACAAATACGTGTAGGATGAGCACCCTGTGAACTAAAACACCGAGCTCTGTCCACGCAACACACATAAAGCCCTGAGGCATTGCACCTGATGTGTGCTGTGGTGGGCTGGACAACTAAACCTCTCTCTGTGTAATCACACTCATAAACACACCTAGTGTGTGTGTGTGTGTGTGTGTGTGTGTTCCCAGAGTGTGTTAAGAACAGCAGAATAATATTGTGTCAGTGAGAGAAGAGTCCTGTTGCTCTCAGGGCACTGTTAGGTATATTTACTTTCACCAAATTGATGCACTGCTCACACGACATTAACCTCTCTCCTTGGAACTACACACATTGTGATCACACTACTTCTACATGCTGCTTTCAAACAAGCCAAGGTGAAAGGGACCCTAAGATATAATTTTAGATGTTGGAATTAAGCAATGATAGTCAATTAATTGTTTGGGAAAAGATACAGCTAATTTGACAAATCAATTACTCATTTATATCATTGTAGTCTGAATATATTTGTGTTTTGGATTGTTTGTCGGACAAATTGACAAATTTGAAGAAGTCACCTTGGGCTCTGAGAAATTGTGTTGGAACAATTAGTTGAGATAAATAATCGTTAGATTAATCGATAATGTAAATAATTGTTAGTTGTAGCCCTACTCCAGTGAACTTTTTTATTGTGATTGGGAGATGTGTGAGAGTATCTTAAATCTGGCACTACAAACACCTTTAAATGTTCACCTTTACATTAAAATGTAAAAAGTAAAAATGTAAAATGTTAGCTTACCACACTTTCATTAAAATATGTCTTTACATGGTTAGGGAAGTAGTTCTTCTGTTGGGTTTTGTAGCAAGCACTGCCCTATAGTCAACAGATCAACAACTAAAAAAATCAACTGAAAGTAATTAAAATGTGTCAGGGCATCCAAACCAAAATACATGGTAAATTTCCCATGTTAGACTAATAATTTCCTTCAAAGTTACTTTTAGGGAAAAGCTGTTAAGGCCTAACACAACCACGTTACAGGCCACAGGCGCCTCTTTTCTCCTTCACTCTGCCTCCCCACCTCACAGTCTGGTGTTAATGTACTTCTCCAGCCAACAGCTTGACAGAGAGCTGCCAGTTGACACTTCACCTCTGGTTCAACAACACACTGCCCACACTCACTACTGCCTGAAAAAGTGTGTTGACTGTGTGTCTACCTCCGTGTGTAGGAGCGAATAGGGACAGCAACAATGACATTAATATTGAAAAAATATGGCAGCATTATCTCAATATCCACATGGTGTGTATTTTCTTGATTTTATCAGGGCTGCAACTAACAATTATTTTCATTAACCATCAATCTGCTGATTGTTTTTTCGGTTAATAAATCAATCATTTAGTCTATGAAACGTCAAAAAATTGCCAAAAAATGCCCCTCACAACTTGAGAAAGAAGGTGATATTTTCAAATGTCTTGTTTTGTTCATCCCAAAGTTAAAAAAAAACAACCCAAAAATATTCAGCTAACAGGAAAGCTTTGCAAAACTTCCCATTTGAGAGGCTGAAACTACAAATATTTGGCATTATTTCAATATATTTGCTTGAGAAATGACTGAAGCGATATATCGATTTCCAAAATAGCTGCCGATTATTTTTCTTTCAGTCACCTAATCAATTAATCGACTAATCATTTTAATTTGTAAAAGTCAAGCTTATTAAAAAAACAATTAGTCCACTGATCAATTAGGCAACTGACTGTAACTTAATCTGCAACTATTTTGATAAATGATGAATTGTTTCAGTCATTTTTCAAGGAAAAATGCTAAACATTTGCTGTTTACAGCTTTTTAAAAGGTGAGAATTTGATCCTTTTTGTTACACATGACAGTAGCCTAAATATCTTTGGGATTTTGACTGCTGGATACATTAATACAAGACACAGAAACATCAACTTGGGAAATAATCAATAATAACAATAAATTTTTGTTGCAGGCCTATTATCTTATTGCCACTGAGTCAATGCTGTGAATCCATATTATCTCAATATGAGAATTTTTTTTGTGATATTTATTACTATCCATATAATCATATGGAGAAAAAGAACAATAAAGACAATTTTTGCCCACACTGCCCAGACTTTGACCATGGGCCAGGGGATAATGTGGCTTTGATCACCCACAATATGCACCTGGATTATTGCTGTGTATTTGTAAGGTCAGTGGGTCAAAGAATGACTTGGCCACAAAGGAGTAAATTAGACATGACATGACTGAATAATATATATCTGTCAGGCAGAGAAGATATGTGTGTGTGTTTCTCTGAGAGACAGGTGGCACTTTTGGGAGGTGGTTTCCTGGAATGTGTCACTAGAGCGGGACAGGATGTTAGCAACTGTTATGCACCACAACAACATATCTGTTTCCTGTGTGTATGTGTGTGTGTGCATGTGTGTGTGCCCATGCATGTAATTTCTGATACACACTAAAATCTGGCTTGAATCAAAACCAATTCAGGCAATACTCAGAAATAATAATTACTTCTACTCAGAAATGATTATGATAATGGTTAAAAAAACAGGGAAGAGTGCTTCATATTACAAGAATATAACACTGACGGAAGCTTGTTGCAGTCGACTATCTTTCAAACAATATATATACGTATATGTGTATACACGCATACATATACACACACAAATATATATATATACACACACACTTTATATACATACATACACACACACACACACACACACACACACACACACACACACACACACACACACACACACACACACACACACACACACACACACACACACACACACATATAGACACACAGTATCTGCTGTCACAGGTGTGACAACAGATACTGCAGAGGAGCCAGAATTTCCAAACATAAAGGACAGTGAGACACAGAGCTCAGACCTGCTGAAAATATACACAGAACCAGAAAAACAAGTCCACAATAACAGCTACAGACTAAAACACCCAGTGTGTGTGTATATTTAAGTGTGCGAGTGTGCGTCAGTGCTGACTCAGTGCGTGAATGTGTTTGTAATTCAGCCTTCACAACGCAAACTCTCCTCCATTCTCCTGCCTCTCTCTCCCGCTCTCACTCTAACACTGTCTCCTAGCAACCAGACACTTAAGGCCTAAAAATAACCCCCCAGAAACGAACAGAACAAAAAAATAAAGCATAAACGGCAATTAATCCTTTCAAGCCTGAAACACGGACTCAAATAGACCAGGTATTAGAAAGGGAAGAGCAGGGCAGGAGCAAGCGAGCGAGAGATAGAGAGACACAGAGAGAAAGGAGTGGGAGGCTGAATCTGCCAGCAACAGGTAGTTGTCAGGAGACAGAGTTCTGCGCTACATGACAGTGAATGTGTGCGTGCATAAAATTGTGTGTATATGACTATGTGTGTGCCCACTAGCCTTGGCTGGGAACAAGACAACTTTTCCACCATCTCCAAAAGCAGGGGCTGCTCAAGGCAAACAAGCCTCTAGTATAAACCAATGCAGCAGTCCTGCAACAAGTTGGCAACAAGTCCTGTGTTAAACAGAGTTCGAAGAGAATAACATGCTGCTTGTCAAAAGACTCAGCAAAGCCTCTCTCTCTTTGATGGCAAGCACTTGCATTGTGATTTCTCCTCCTCTTCCTACAGTGTTATGAAATAAACAATGTTATGAAACAAAGTAAAAGACAAGTGAGTCATGAACACATGTACACTGAGGCCTGCAGTCTAGCATCTGAGGCCGACACATTCCACAGTGGATTAACATTTTGGATGTGTGATGGCAAGTGTGAGACAAAGCAGCAAGACACCTGATCTTTACGCCAGACGTTTAGAAGGAGTTGTTCTTGTTCTTTTAAAAACAGATCAACGCTGTGCTATGTTGGCAAAAATATCATATCATAATGTGTTTTTGTTTCACTTGAAATGACATAAGTGTATTGAAGTCTTTCCTTAAAGTAAAACTTTCAGACCACTTGGCAGAACAACCAAAAAGTTAGCCTTATTCTGAGATGAACCTTATTCTCTAGACCAGACATCCATTTTTGACTATTAACAGTTTTATGTCAATACCAAGGATATGTACAATGGATTATATTTTCCATTATTCAGTGAGTTATTTATTCTGCAAAATGTTTGGAGATGGTGAAAATGCCCGGCACAACTTGTGTCTTCACAATCACTTTTTCAGCTCTAGTTAAAACCTTATGTGTTAATTTAGCATAATTTTCACTAGTCTCTCCCTTTCCCGGTGTGATATTGAAAGGTATGGGATTTGCATTTCATCTCCAAGTCCCAAATTAACAGTTTCATTCAAAGAACGGTGAACTAACGAGTCTTGTCAGTCTGGGTTTAATAATAGGAACTCTACACTAATATATAACTGTAAACGAGGCATTACTCCAATGAAGCAGAAATCAATGGCTCTATTGTTCTGTCAGGATTTTTTAAAACGTTTAATGGAACAACCTCTTATGCATTTGGAGGTTGTTAAAGTGAGCTCTGAAGGACAACATATACTTAGATACAAAAGGCAGTAAGCTTAGGAAACTGATGAATTTGGTCTCTGATAAAGCACTTCTTTCTGAAGGCTCCGTTTGTTTCAAAGTGTAGTAGCCGGACACTTTCAGGATCTTAGACATAAAGCTCCAGCTGTGTTTCAGATTTAAACACTGTATGAGACAGAATCTTGTGTACAGTGCCTTGAATTTTCACACGTTTTCAGATGACAGGTGATTGTCAGCCAGGTGGAAAAACTCCAAGCCATTCAGTATTCAGTGAGCTTGGCATTCACATTTTCTCTCATTTCCAGAAATAGCCTCATTATAATCAAGATACTTGCAACTGGCTCGATCGTTTATCCTCTCAATAAAAACTGGACATTGCCATACAGCAGCAGCTGTGCCCTACTGTGAATTGTACCCAGTTTTTTTTTTTTTTTTTTTCTTTCTTTTTTTTACATTTTGCTGACCTATTCCAAGCTTCTGAGGCAGTAAACAATGCAATTACTGTATGTAATTTTTAAGTATTGGTTTGCTTAAAAAAGAAAAAAATCTGGTTCCTGATAGGAAAATTGCTAATCAGATAGACTGGTGAGTTGCCCCGAGCCAATGGCACATTTTTACTGAGAAAAACACTATGGGTTGCTACTACCTTATTCCTCTATATTCATTCAACAAAAACATTTATGCCCTTTAATCCGAAGATTTATTTCTATTAAATGACTCCAATGTCCACATTGAACTGGGTAAAAACTTTTTTTGTCAATACATTATAACTTACAGATAATAGTCTAATTATGAGGAGTGATCAAGCAATCAATAGTATAATCAGGAACCATTGCTATGGATACTAGTTGTTGTAAGGTAGGTCGGTCATCTGTGAAAGCCGCTTATTACAACCCGTAGTAATGTTTTATTGTTAAGCGAACTCTAGCTGAGAGGAGAGGAGAAGAGAGGAAAGGAAAGGAAAAGTTAGGAGAGGAGAGAGGAGGAGAGGGCTTTTCCTAAACCTAACCAAGTAGTTTTTGTGCCAAAACCTAACCAAACTCTAACTGTTCCGTAAGCCTAACCATGTATTTACTATTGTAACCATGACAACAAAGATTTTGGGAGGGGCACTATTTCAGGAGATTCTCCTATGGGTTGTTTCAGACAGTAGAGAGAAACGACCTATATGGTTATTCAAGTTGGAGGACTTGCTGAATAGTCTTAGCGACTCTAACAATGCTACCGAAGACAGTCTGTCAGTGTTTTTCCTTTACATACAAAATTCCTTCTTTAGTACAGCTGTATCAAAAAATAAATTTTCACATTTACAATGATACATAATGTGGGCCCGAATTCTGAAGGAATGAAAACTGATGTATCTGTTTAAATTAATGTATGGTAGTCATCTACTTTATTTTTGCCATTTTGTACTCAAGCCTGATAACAGCTATCAAATTATCTACCTGAGACATAGTTGCTGTTGATGATGTACTAATGGACTAATGTACAAAGACCAGTCAGATACTCTGTTAAACCATGAGATGGCTTGATAATTGCTAAATGCTGCTGTTAATCAGGAAAAGCTACAGGTAAATCCCTAGCCTCAAGTCTCATTTTATCATTCTACTACCTGCCTGTATTACATGGCAAACAAATTAATGACGGGTACCATTGGGCTCTGTGATTTTCTGATGATGCACATTGTCCATCTGCTGCTTTTTTTGATGTTTTAAAAATGTAGGCTCTATATAACATCAACAAAAGAGAGAAAAGAGTTTTACTGACTGCATATCATTTGTTCGCATCCCCTGCCAAACAATTTCACGTTTAATACACCATTAATGCTTCTAAACACCTTTACTAACCTTTACTATGTCACTTAGCTTTGTAGAGCTTCAATTACGTAGCTATCTACGCTACAATAAATGCCTACCTACAGCTACATTTAGCCCAAATAATTCCTTACTATGGCTCTTAACTATGTATACATGGAGAATTCTTTTGCTGCTTTACTTCCGTGCAGTAAAAGATATTTTCAATTCATTTTATTTTACGTTACTTGTTCAGCTTGAGCTACCTTTGATATCCTGAAGACACAACAAGCACACACACAAAAAAATAAAAACATATTCACTCTTATCTTCAAAAACTCAAAGCTCAAATGAGAAGCCTGTGGATGTACTATATGTGTGTTTGTTTGTCCCTCTTGTTATGAGCTGCTTGCTGTTATTCAGACATGAGGTGAGAGTGGAATTGGTGACTGGCCCTGGGGAATCATGTTTTTCTCACAGCTCTGCTGCTGCTAACTGTGCCGGTGATGGCTTGCATTCACATGGTATTCACCATGAGCAATAAGGTAGAGACATACACACGCACACAGTTACCTAGTGTTTTCTGAAAAACAAAGGCAGCTAAAGCATAAAAGCTACATGTTTTCTACAAAACAAAAACATACACTGACAGTGCTTGTATTCGGAAAACATCAAAGTATCACTTGTTGACCAACTCATTGTGCTGCCATCCAACACATACACGCACACTCCCTTGTAGAGTATGTGATCATCAGGGGAGAGATGAACCTAACTAAAGGGTGAAGCAGAGGGCATGTGGCCTGGTAAAAGGGCCCTTGGGTGCTTAGTGAACAGGGGACATTGGCAACTTACCAACCAGCGCTGTTGTCCTTGACACCTTCCCGCTACTTGGGGGAAGAGCAGCTTTGGAGCTGTGTACAATATCAAGCTTCCAAGGTGCTAATAGATGGGTAATTACAAAAATTACGGATGAGAAGTTTCACAGCAGCATTGCATCATGATAATGGCGACGCTAATAGGTCTTCTTTGCTGTTTACAACATCACCAGACATATTTGATCAAAATTTGGTCTGTGAGAATTTTCGTAAAAATTCATATATACACTTTGACAAATTAAAGATAACTTCTAGTGCTGCAACACAGTTAACTCATAACATAATTCAACTTCGCAAAACTATGCATAATGTAATAAATGGCACAATAGTCAAACAAAAAGTCCAACAATGAAGCACTCTAAAACAATCACGTCTTTGATTACCTCTGCTGCTCCCTAATGCATTAAATTTATCTCACACTGGCCCAAACACCCACAACAATACGACATGCACATTCAAAGTCTGAGGCGCCGATAGACTGTGACCTCAGAGGTTCCTGTGCGTCAGCAGTGTGTGTGAACAGCACCAAAAATACACACTACTTCTCTAAGTCCCATCAAGCTATTCCTTCCTCCACTTCTAG
The DNA here is from genome assembly GCF_016859285.1 of Xiphias gladius. Classification (NCBI taxonomy): domain Eukaryota; kingdom Metazoa; phylum Chordata; class Actinopteri; order Istiophoriformes; family Xiphiidae; genus Xiphias; species Xiphias gladius. Next base: position 19,940,331 of record NC_053421.1, on the reverse strand, counting down.
TCTATTCCTCCAGCAATCTCCCATCATAAACCCCTTCACCCCTCCCGCTTGTATGTCCAACCCTGTGCGCTTTCCTGCCATTCTTCTATCGCAGCTAATTTTAGATGAAGGAAAAAGCTCTGTCCACATCTGCTGGTCATTCTTTAAGAGGTGTGTGTGCGCGTTTGGGATTAAGAGGAGAGGGGGAAGAAGCTGGGAAAAGGTCAAAGGGAGAGAGAGAAGAAGAAAGAAGAAAGAGTGCTGAAAAGTAAAGGTATAAAACAACCAGGGTACAGACACTCATTGTCACAACCTGAGCAAATGTTCAGCGTTACCGAAATACAATCATTTAGATTGAGAATGTTTTCCTTTACATTTACTTGGCAGCAGTGAACCACAAGAGCAATAAACTGCCACACAATTAAAGCGAATGTGAAATAAACTAAACATTATAATTTAGCTCAATCTCCCCGAAAAACACAGACAAATGTCAAGGCAAAGTGCTTGCTCTCTTTAATGATCATAAATCATCCAAATGGGAATAATTTCTGGCCTGAAACAAAAAAAAGGAAGGAAGGACAAACAGCCTATGGTTTTGACCTGCTGGCCACAGGTGAAGTCAAAGTTCAAGTAAAGGAATGTGATCTGCGCAAAATAACTCTTTTTTGCAGTAGGATTATAGTCTGCAACACATTCCTTTTCTTCAGGAGTTTTTAAAGCTGCTTTAAAGTTTTACTTCAGAAAAAATTAAACCAAAACTTACCTTAACTTGCTAGTTATAAAAATAAAGTGTCTATTCACTTGAAATTAACTTACAGGGTACTTTTGACACATTAAAACAGACTACTGTCTTGCTGCGAAAACTTGGTTCTTAGCCCAAGTAACTGGCTCATTTTCCTGGCAAATAAAACCTACAAGGCTGGTGTTTACAGTGCTGAGTCACTGGAATGGCAACAACACATGCTGGCTGATTCAGTAAGTTCAACATTCATTATGTTATCACGGTGAACACAGATTGTAAAAATATCAGGTTTACGACAGATGAAAGCTACATGTGTCTGCTGTGAGACTCGTACTCTCTTGACAACTGTGGGGTGAAATTGTCCTCTCTCACCTCATCTGGACAGATCCAATGTCCAGCAATACAACTTTTACATGTACAAAGCTATAGACATGCACACAGGCATGCAAATGAACACTGCACTCACAAACAGAGGATCCTGGCAGTCATTACTGTGCGTCACAGTGGGCTGTGAGGGGGACACAGAGGGCAAGGCACAGTGTGTTTGTGTGTGTGCGTTATCTCGTCGTAAACAGGGACAAAAGACACATGCCGTGTCACCGCCTGTCACCACTTTCTCTTCTTCCCCCACTGTTCTCGCCCATCACTCAGTCTCTCCTGTCTTCAATCAAGCCCTACTTCTCTGCCCTTGCCCTTGTTTTGCGTCCCTTCAACTCCTCGCTGCCTTTTTCTCCTCCACTAACCCCCACCCCACTTGGTCAGCTTGTTAAGCATGGCTCCTAAAGCTGATTAAGTAGTGTTGATCAGCCTTATGTAACACTCACCTCGCACAGACATCGCTGCCAGCCGGCCAGACAACCAGACAACCAGCCAACCAGCCAGCCAGCCAGCCAGCCAGCCTACTGTCTTTGTGCCTCTGTGTATGTGTGTATCAGAGATTGAGGGAAATCAGAGAAGCAAAATTTGCTTCAATGAGCACTGCTCTACATGGAGTATTTGCAGCTGCAACACACACACACACACACACACACACACACACACACACACACACACACACTCATAAGCCTGTGTGCATGTATTACGATAATACTATGTGTTCTTGGGTTGGAGCCAAGTCGGTGCATGGTCTCTTTGACATTAGCACATTTGGCCACAAATGCGGAATGCGCACATTATCATGGTCTCACCAGGTGTATGTAAATGTGTGTGTCTGTGTTTGTGCATGTGTGTGTGCGTGTGCGCTTCTAATGCAGGCTGTGTAGATAATCAGTGCTTATCCCCCAGTTAGCATCGCATGTTAGCAAAAGTGTGCGCTGCTCCCGGGTCCTTACAGAATATCCCCCCTCAGCTGGCCCTTGCCCTGAGGGGGAAAGGGGAGACAGGTGGTGGAGCGGTTACTTCCGCCCATGATGTCGGGTCTGAGCTTGGCCTTCCAGGGCCGGGGATAGGTGTAACAGCTACCGCAGCATTTTACTTGACCAAAAAACAATCAATAGTTCTCTTCATTTTGAATCATTGTCGCTCGAAGAGGACTACAGGGCGTGGTTTCCCACATACACACATGCCTTATTTTTTTCCCCCTCCCTGCATTCAGTGAAGAAGAATATCAGGGTCAGAGCCAATCAGGGGCAGAGTAGGTGCGGGTCTTCACAGAATGTGGGTGGGGGGAAAAAAAAATGACGCTCTACAAACAAACACAGACAAACCTGCTAAATGTTGCACCGGTGTGACCAATGAAAATGTGTAGCCGCACTTGACAGATTTTTGGTCGCATGTGCTTTGCACTGTGTTGTTGGTGCCTGTAAACAAAGCCCTGCTCCATATCTTATTAATGGGTGGAGTCACTGAGTTAACAAGGCAGCGCACACAGGCAGGTTAGAAAGGTCGACTCGCCTAGCTCCTATTCTCCTCCCCTGGTTTGCACTTGCGGTCTGCCTCGTGGGAAAGATTAGGATCCTCAGCTGGAGCAAATAAAGCTGGACGTTATGCAAGAGCCCGGGAGAGGGACGAAGAGAGAGAGGAAAGGCTGATGATGATGTAACTTGAGAGAAGAGCAAAATACAGAAATCAAGAGCAAGAGAAAAAAGGATAAAGACTGTACTCTATGGTGCCAGCCACCCATCTAAACAATGGTAGCCAATCCGCTCTACTAGGCAATGAGCTCAGCAGTAAACACACAGCTGCCCTGCAGTGGCAGAGACCAGTCCTCCTAATTTTCTCACATCCTTGACCCAGCCACACAGAAAACCAGACTACATAATCTAAGATCAATCACAGTGTTATACTTGGTTTAATTATGGCCTCCCTGAGTGCGACTGTGCTCCTGATTGAACCAACAATGTGTCTCTGAGTGGCCTGCCAGACCCAGAAAGACAGGCAGGGGTAATGAATGCATTACAAATTGCTATAAAAAGAGCAAAATCTTAATGCTTAAACTGTATAGTGGACTGTATATGCTTAATGTTTGGTGAAGTGCTGCATATGTAAGGCAGTAAATACAGCACCATCATTGTGACTTATAGGGGCTGTTTTTTGCTCTTTCAGAACTACTTCCCAAGATGTGCTGTCCAACCACGTAAACCTGAGCCGAACAGCCACACTCAAAGCAGAGTGAAATGCCGGCCTTCATAGAAAGGGGGGAGAAGCAATATCGTTTAAAAATGGGGATAACAGTGCACATTTTCAGACAGTCTGTCCAAGAAGACATGCATTGTGTTGCACTAGGTTGTTCACATGAAAAGTGCCACAAATAGTTGTGTAACAAATGAAAAAAAGAGAGCTAATGAGAGAAATTCAATCTGTGGCCCCTGTCTCATCTCGGCACAGCTGGTAAGTCATGGCACTAAAGCAGTGGCTCCTCAAGAGATGTCACTTTTATTTCATTTGAACATTGGGAAAATGTAATAGTCAATCAGAAATTATCTACCTTTTAAAAACCAAAAGGCCTGCAGCAGCATTGTAACAGGAACAAATCTGAAGTCAGCTGTTAGCATTAACTCTACTATGCAGTTTGCTAGCCCTAGGACTTATGTTTGGTGATTTACGCAGGTGTAGGTAAGATTGGGGGTTGCTAGCCTGTAATGTTTACATGAGTTGTGTTCTTCAATTACAATAGAAGTCCAAAAAAATGCAGGGACCATTTCCACCTTTATTAAAAAGATCAAGGTAGGTATGGACAGTAAGCTGAAAGAGAGTGATTATAGGACAAAGGACCTGGGCTGGACAAGAACGCAGGATGATAAAGTTACATGTCCACCTTAAACTACTGATCCACCCTCAAGAAATGTCCTACTTCCTTCACAGAATGTGATATAAACATTTACATAACTCAACAGCACAAGGTTCATGGCTACACAGAATTGTCCTCCCCTGACCTTACTTACTTACTTAGTTGACTGGGACCCCAGCTATATTTTTAAGTATGCTACAGCACTATATTTATCATGTCTATTTATTATGTCTAATGCTACATGATTATTAATTGTTATTTTCTTCACTCAATAAGGACCTGATTTCCAGATGTTGCTATTGGAAAAAAAAAAAAACAGGTGCTAGGAGAAATGTAAAGAGAAAGGGACAAGAAGGAAGGAAGTGGAAAAAAAAGAGAACTGAATGAGCCATGGGGAAGGAAGTAAGTTTACAGAGATAAAAGACTGGCAGAGAAAGAGAGAGAGCAAGAACTTTCTCCCCTCCATCGGTATACTGCTTGGATGGTGTTATGTAAGCGCTGAGCGTAAACACACCGATTACGCCCGCTCAGTGGAACTCATAACATGAGGCAGTACCTCACTGTTTGTGTGTGTATGAGGTGTGTATGGGTGGGAATGTGGGTACATGTGTGTGAAGATACAATGGTGATACCTCTCAGTTACATTTCACACACAAAGAAACAAACACACACATTATAAAGAGAGCATTCACACAAACTATTGTGCAGTACGCTGATTCAAAAGGGCCCAGATCATCCATCCAAGGTATAAGGTTGCACCGGGGTTCCCCATGAAATAATAGCTACACTGGATTGCAGTTACACCTCCACAATAACAGTTTGATGACACACATCACATATCTACATATAAGAGATTGGACGCAGTGTGTTCACATGCAATCTTGCTAATGCAGTGTAATCAGATTCAGGAAATATTTAAATTACTGCAAATTTAAAATCTTAATTGGGTTATCTTGGTCAAATTATGACAAAAGCTGGAGAAAGACAGATTTGAATCTTAACTTTTCTGAAATCACTGTAACATGTAACTGATGTCTGTTTGTGTTTAATTGTGTGCACACACCAGAAAGGTGATTGAGTGCATAAATACAATTAGAGCTGAAACAATTAGTTGATTATTCGATTAGTAGAATGAGCAGATAATTAATGGGCAACTATTTTGATAATTGATTAATTGTTTTAGTCACTGTTTTTTAGAGAAATAAATTGAAACATTCTCCACATTCTCAAGTTCCAGCTTCTTAAATGGCAGGATTTGCTGCTTATTTTTGTCATGTATAATATTAAGCTGAGCATCTTTGGGTTTTTGACTTTTGGTGAGACAAAACAAGACATTTGAAGACTTTGGATTCTGCAAATCTTTTTGTCATTACATTCATCAAACAATTAATGGCCGATTAATCGATGAAAAAAAAAAATTGTTTGCTGCAGCACTAAATGCAATGTTCTGTTTCTATACACAAACAATTTTGGATAGCAGTTGTGGAAAATTAATTAATCTTCATCAACATGAGCATGAAACACCTACACCAACAATGTCCCTGCATTTCTTTTCCTTATTTTGTGACACTGCCTCTGCCAGAAAATTAGATAAATCATATTACATAAATCATTACTGCATACCATGTAAACACTTAAAACCAGACTATATCTGTAATCTGGTTATTCACTATAATCAGATGCGTGCACGTGCGTGCACACGTGTGTGTGTGTGTGTGTGTCTGTGTGTGTGAGAGAGAGAGAGCGGGAGAGAGTTAAGAGTTAAGGACCGTAGTTGGGTTAGGACAGTAGGGCAGCCACTTGAAGAATCAGATTGGGCTGACCTATTCAGATATTTTGTTTTGCCTACTAAAGTATCCAAAGTGTAAAATGTGAAAAAATAAATAAGTGTGTGTGTGTGTGTGTGTGTGTGTGTGTGTGTGTGTGTGTGTGTGTGTGTGTGTGTGTGTTATAAGTATATTATATTATAATGTGCCACCAATACGCACACTGGAAATGCCGGCATGAGGCTTCATTCAGAATTATGAGTGCACATTCTTCCTATTCTGACTGTAACTTTGTCCAACCAAATACTAGCAATCACAGGTTAAATTCATAATTGAGGAAAATTTTTGTTACTAATTGCCCAACCCTGAATTATACAGAGAAACAACGTTATACATTCACAATGCTGACATCAAAGAATTACACACACACACACACACACACACACACACACACACACACACACACACACACACACACACACACACACACACACACAGATCCCACACACACCTCTGTACTCTGCCTCCTCCCACAACTAACCTAAGGGAGAGAGTGTACTTTTGCACAGAACCCGGCTAATACCTGGGCCAGACGAACGCAATAACCTTACTAACACAACACCCACTCACACACAATGAGGATACTAGCTGGGGGCCATGCTGTGTATGAATGTGTCCCTGATGTTATGTGCACGTGTGTGAGACACTACAAAGACCCCAGTGTTTATTAATGTGTGTATGGGCAAAATCACTTCACTAAAATTATGGTGACAGCACTTCTAATTTATTTTCTGCACTTTTTCTGTAGCCTGTAGTCAAGAACGTAATATTTTGATTGACATCTCTCTGCAGGCGAAAGATGCTGCTGTTATGACTTGTTTCCAATGTAACATGTATACAAGTATTGTCATTTACTACAGATGCACATGCTGGAAGTTAAAAACCAGACACGCCCTGTTACAGAAAATATGCTGATAAAATCTGTTAGACTACATCCATAATTCATCACTGTTCAGTTTCTCGCTCAAGATTTTTATTGCCATCTTTTTAAATAGAGTGTGTTTAGTTGCCATAGAGCACTATTATTGATGGTGCGTACCCTGTACCTGTTAAAAATCGCAAAACCCTCATCCAAATTTGATTTTACTTATTGACCTGAGTTTGGGTTTAGAGCCCTCCTGTCCATCTCTTAATAAACTTTATCACGCCTGATAACCTAGCTCCTTTTGTCCATTTTCTCTTCTTCCATCATGCTTTCTGGTTCTCCCTATTTAGCTCATCATCTTTCCCTCCATCCCTCATGTTTCCGTACAACACTCTGCTGCTCTTGATCAATTCTTCCCTACTTTCCTTTTCCCTCTCCCCCCATGACTGGTCAGTGGATCTAGCTTACTGTTCTCTTCATCAAAATCTTTAATGCCCTAAAAAAACATTCACTGTATGTGTGTGTGTACAGTAGGCCTATATGTGTGTGCGCCCACCCGCATGCAACTGCTTGGTTGTTACGTAATTTCACTGGGCCACATCTGATGCTAAAAATGGACATAGATAACACTATCGTGACCAAGGGCAGGGCTACTGTATAGAAGCACTGGTGCACACACATCACAAATGTACACACAAACAGCTGGGGCTAGGCAAGCTGCTTAACCTTGATCTCATGAACCAGGGATGCAAATTTAAGCTTTTTCCTTAACTGATCACCAGCCATTTTAGTGTTCAATAATAGATAATCATTAAAGGGTTCTAAGATAAAAAATGCAAATTTTTCCTCTGTGAAAACTTTAAACATGGGCTTTTTTTGCACCACAATCTAAGTAAATTATGTATTTGACTCTTAAATTTGCAAGTAAATTATCATATCGTATGATAAATTGAATAATAAAATACTGAATAATTGAAGCAGTGACTCAAGATCACTGCTCCTGCTCCCACTCCCTCTGTGGTTATTCTACAAATGGCCAAACAAATTCATATGATTTAACATAATAAATTCTGCAAAACTTATGCAAGCAGATGAGATTAAACATGCAGGACACTTAAAACACACACAAACTCATTTTGAACCACAAAAAGGTGCTGCAGCCTAATATATGAGGCTGGTTTTAATTTAAGTGTATCAGTGTGACTGTGTGGTCGGTCGAGAGTCTTAAGAACAGCATGTTCAGTCTGTACACTGAATAACTCCACATTAATGATGATTTTGTGGAACAGTTTGGTAATGGACATTGCTGTAAAGGAGGACTTATAATAGAGGAAGCAACCACAGTAAACTGTTTAAATACAGATATGCAGACTACAGGTGTTTACCCAAAACACTGTCACTGTCTTTGACTACATACAACACTACCACATTAATAATTTACTCAAACTTGCACATGACCAATGCCAAAACTATGTCAAAATTACTAGAGAATGTGTTTGGGTCAAGGCACTAAAAGAGTGGAGAGTGGTATACCATATGAGACTGCCTGGCACTCTCACTTATGGACAAACTCCCTGAGAAATATGTGATGAGATGAGCCTGTTTCCAACTGTGCGCGTGTGTGTGTGTGCGTGTGTGTGCGCGCGTGTGTGCGTGTGTGCGCGTGTGTGTGTGTGTGTGTGTGTGTGTGTGTGTGTGTGTGTGTGTGTGTGTGTGTACGTGTGTGGTGTGTGCGTGTGTGTGTACGTGTGTGTGTGTGTGGGTGTGTGAGTGTAGGGGGGAAGGTGTTGTGTAGGAGAAGGATATGCTATATGATGTGCAGCACTGATGGCCGGCTTTTTCGTTAAAGTTTAATCACTCTGCTTTCCTATAAATACCTTTCCAATGATCCAATGCATTATTCAGTTTCTCTCAAGTCACTACACTCACAAATACACAAGCTGAGAAACACACAAACAGACACACACCTGGAGGTGTGGCCAAGAAAAATCCAGTGTCCTGGAGGAAGGAGGTCTTATGAACATTTAAGAGGATGATGGCCAGTGGGCAAAAACAGTCAGATGTTTGTCCTGCTGTGAGTGTAATTCACCACACTTTATTCTGCCCATGACCACATATCTTGGAAGGAGCCCAAGGCTGTGTGTGTTTGTGTATGTATGAACATATGTTCAAATGCACTGAATCAGTGCTACATGCAGTGAGGCCAACTTGCACTGGATACCAGTGTTGTCTAGTCTGACTTTCAGTTCATATGTAGAGTTTTCAGGGCTGCTTGGGCAAATGAACACCAGCCTCTGACTATTGCTGATACATTTTGACAGTAACTAACATATTTCTATAATATTTAAGCCATGTTAGCAGACAACCATGCTGTATCTGGTCATTTGAGTCATGTTGGTTGGTAAATCAGGGTGTCCAGGAAACAGAGACAGGGTAGGGTGACATGAAGAAGGAGAGGGGAGGAAAGAAGAGGAGGAGGCTAATGGAAGAGGAGCTGCCACTGGGGTATTAGTGCATGGATTGGTGACACAGAAATGATAGTGAGAGGGTGGAGAGGATGGTAGGATGGGAGGGTCAATCGATGCTTAAAAAGGTTTCACTCCCCTACAGGGACATGCGCATGTGTGTGTGCAAAAACACACAACAGGCTATTCCAAATGAAAACACTATCTCTCTCTCCTACACACTCACACTCATATACATAATAGAATGCGTCATCTGGCTCAAAAGGCAGAAGTCTAGGTAAAGATCAGCATTCACCAACAGGCCCATGATTCAAACAAGAGGTAGATAAGCAATCACTTGGTCTAATTTAGGCTGAGACAGTGGGTTTGTGTTCCTAAATCTCAAGTATAAAGGACAGTGCTTACGTATGGGGTTGTCAGGAAGGAAGAAATTAGATCAAGCAGTTGCAGCCGATAAAAGGCAGAGGATGTCCTTTTTTCACTTAGCTCTTTCCCTCAAACACAACCACAGTTCGCTACTGCTAGCCCTGCCAAACAGGGTGCCATTTGGCTAACAATTATGTGGCATTTGTATGTACACACACCTGCATATAGTCCAGCTTTTATTTCACACTATATGTCTGTGCTCAGATGAAGAAAGAACTGCCTTTCAATCCATTAAGGTGGTGTTAACTAAAATTCAAAGTGAAGAAGTTTACCACACAAGAATCAATCTATTCATTGAGGCCTGTAAATGAACTACTGCTTACTAACATCAGTTTGGGACAGTTTGTTCCCATAAAATGCACTTTTACCTCTTACACGGGCTTCCTACCTAAAGCCCTGCCTTTCAAATGCACACAGCTTTCTCACTCACATACACAGGCTGTGATGAGTTGGCTCAAAGTTCATAATCTGCTCTGACGTATAAAATAGAACAGATCTGAACATGGAGGGAGAGAGTAATGAGGTAAAGACTGCGAGAGAGCTAGAAAAGTGAAAGGCAGAGGAAGAGGAAAGACTGGTTGAAAAGAAAACTGCAAACGTGCATTCCTTACACGGGTTGGAGGGAAGGAGAGAGAGGGAGAAAGAGAAAGAGGGAGGTGAGAAAAAAGTGGGAGGAATGGGAAAAGGGAGAGAGGGGTGAGGGGGAGGAGGGTGACAAGAGAGAAAGTTTAACTTGGCGCCAGACAGCATTTCAATACCCGACAGCCAACCACAAAGACACACACACAAAATATCTACACTATGCAAGTGGCACAGGAGTCCTTTTGGTGACTTCCCATCATCCGAAATTAGATTAGATATTTGCCCTCCACCCCAGCTCCCTGGGTCCAGCACAGAGGCAGATTCCCAGATAAAAATAGCCAGAGGAACTATTCAAACACTGCTGCCTTTCTGCAGGGAGTGTCTGCTGACTGCACTGGACTTAAGGGGTTAGAGAGGGGTTACGAGCTCCACTCACCACCTCCCTGAATCAAAGGGCCTGGGACAGCCCAATCTCAATCACACTTACACAATTATCGACACATACACTAATGAAGTCCAAATGACTGCTTATAGATTGTAATTTCTGTTTTTTTACAATTAAAGAGAAATATGACATATTTGCAAGTTTAAAATTTTTAGTCAGCTGTTGAAGTTTCTACGCAAAACACACTGAAAACTGAATTCTCTTACAAACACAAGAGCTACAGCAGACGCGTAAGTCAAAAGAAAAAGCAAAAGAAAATGCGTTTTTTCGAATTCGATAATGCCAAATTTACAATACTCTACATGATTAATAATGGATTACTATACACAATTAACTATGCAACCTGAGTGCAACACTTGCATACACTGACTGCCCGATTTGTCAATTTAAATGAAGACACTGACCTGACACACAAGACTTAAAGAAATCACAGAAGCTATATGAAAGATTTGAGTTTTTATTTAAGTTGTTAATTTCAGTTTACAGTACAGAAGATCCAGTCCTGTTGCTCGATTCCTGCCTGGTATGTATATTAGCAGCCACACTGTGTGCTTATCCCTTACTATAAAAATGCCCTCAGCATGACCAGTATTACTGGGGTTAATCCAAGAAGATTAGAAGTATACATTACAACACCACTCGGGCCGAGCCCTACCATTGGCAGAAACAGAAACCGTTGGGTGCAGTGGCATCAGTAGAGGATTATGAGAAACTGCTCTTGTGCGTGTGTGCGTGTGAGCATGCGTGCGTGCTTTTGAGTGTGTGCAACAGGCCAGGCCAGGTGTTTGTGATGTGGTTAGTGGTGCTGCAGTGGCCCACTGTTAGGGAAAGAGGTGAAGGAAGAGTTAGCTTCATGTCTGACTGTCTGAGTGACTAGGTGCCGACTTGGTGCTGTCTTGACAGCTTACACCCTGATTATACTCCAACCAGCAAAGAAGTGACACTCCAAACTCTAACCTAAAGGACAGGTCATTGTGTTGTGAGGATCCAAAATAAAACCTCTCATCTTGAAGGATCAGAGGCATAGAGTTACCTGATCTTTACATTTGTGTGTGTGCGCGTGCATGTCATCAGGCTCAGATCAGTTTCAATGGCGCCATTGTCACCGAGAAGCTTTCATACATACACCCACTCTGACTTACACACTTTGTTCACAAGTAACACCTTTAGACAGCTGCCCACCCAGAAAACCCTGTCTCTTACATATACACAGTTGATATTCTTTTACAATAACATGCCACTCTGCGCCTCACTCTGAGTCACCTCTACAACAATGTAGTTCTGTAAATTCCCCATATTACATTACAATACACTTGCATGCGCAAACACAAACAGCTGCTGAACAGTGCAGGTCAATCTATGCACACCAACACACCCCAGTGCATTCTCAACATGAATTTTGATACCCATTTGAAAAGAGACTCTTTGTGTGAGCAATGTTGAGTGTGTGCATTTTAAGGCTGCTACTACTTCTCCTCTCTTAAAATAACAGGCATTATTTTTGATTGCATTCTTCAACACATATATTTCCCATTGTCCTTAGGAGGCACTAAAATGTCTGTATAAATGCATGCATACCTTGCAAGTAACTGAGTGAGTTCAGGAAAGGCTTGTAGAGATAGTAACTGTTATGTTTTCCCCTCATGTGTAATGCAAGACAGCCGGCAACTATTAACCTTCTAAGCAGGAATGTGGGAGGTCCAAGAATTCCAATAAAAAGCAGCAAAAGTGTGTGAGTGTGTGTTTTGTGTATATGTACTCACAAATATGTTCCTAAAGAGTGTTACAGTTGTCCATCAACAGTCCGTTCCATCCACACATGCAGACCCACCCCATTACCATCCCTGACCAATAACCAATAAAGTCGATATGGGGTCATGCTGTGACTACTACCAATGGCATTCCAGTAAAACTAGGTTCAACTCACAGCAGAGACACGGCCTGAGGCAAATTTAGTTCTGCTGCTGTCTTACCAGCATAAAAAGTGAATTTTAAATGGAGTTCTTTGGTGTCCTCAAAGCCATAGAGTGGATCAAACAGGTCTGAGAGGCCGATAATCTGTAGGACCCATTGTGTGGGTCTCTTGGGGGGGGGGGGCAGCGGTCAGAAGCACCCGGGCCGTCAAGGGTAACACTGCCTTGTTGGCTGTGGTCTCCCTGGTCAAGGGCGGCACAGGACTAATGGTGGGGAGGTCTATTAGTGTCGACTGGCTGAGCACATTGTTCCCTTTGGTCGCATTCCTGGCTAAATACAGACATTTCCACAACTGAGGGCCCCCTCTACCAGAAGTCATTTGTCAACTTAGAATCATGGACTACCATATCAAAACTTTTATGAAGAGCTGTGGTGGCAAGGAAAGCTGGGCCATGCTGCCGTTGCATTGGGAATGCACATTCTGGCGGTTATAAAATCAACCTTTATCATGTTTAGCATAAAATATAATGTTTTACTACAACTTAAAGCATTACATTAAAAGAACTGGTTGCTAATATATATCCTCATAAATATCCTCACAAGTGTTATTGCGTAAATATTAAGATTCAAAAGTCCTGCCTGAAATTTTAGCCTACAGTTTAGTCAGCAAAGGTGTTGTGGCTGAATAGCTTTGGCATTATTGCTAAATGCTGATATGTTCACACCAGCAATCAAAGTCAATTCTTGGCACCTAACAAAATTTTGCCTACTTTTTCAGATGGAAGATAACCAATTTTGTTATGGAACATCATCTGTTTCAGGCTTTAAGCATGTTGGCTGAGCCTGATCACGGCAGGGCACTGTCCCATAAACCAGGCTGTAAAACTATATTGGGATAATGGGAGGTAGTGGTTTTGCTGAGGTCAGCACTGCAAGGGAGTTTTCACAGATAAGTCTAATCGCTGCGCTTATCATCACAGAGGTTGTGTGTTGAGATTGAAAAGCATATGCTTGCAATCGCACACATAAACCCACACAGGGAAAAGGTGAAATGTTCCCTTTCGGTTCCTTGTTCACAAGGTACCCTTTTGTCTCCTGCCCTGCCACATCATAATGCAGGACTGTGTGTGTGTGTGTGTGTGTGTGAGTGACTGTGTGTGTATGTGTGTGTGTTTAGAACAAATGGTAAAACAGCTCCAGAGCACGTCAATCACTCTGGGGGAGCAGCAAGCAGCACAAAGAAAGAAAAAACAACTATCATTAAACTACGTAGTTGAGTGACTGATGAAAAATAGACTGGGATGCCCACATTTACCTCGCTTTTTCTTTCACACTCACACTTACACTCACTAACACACACACACACACACACACACACACACAGAAGTGCAGTCTCTTCACTTGTCAAAAGCACCACCAAACTATGAGCTACTCCACACCATTATGAGTACAATGAGAGGTCCCTGGCCCCACAAGTCCACACACAATCAGCCCCAGGGCCTGCCCCACTCCCACCATTGTCCCACACTCCACACACACACACACACACACACACATACAATGGCCACTCCAGAGCCAGGGGTCCCACTATGCAATTCCATCACACAAAGACACACACCAATCCTTATCCCATCAGAGAGAAAAAAGAATGACAGAGGTGGTGGAAGAAAAATTGTAACCCTTGGGGAGGGATGGAGGAAAACGGCTGAAACACAAAAGCCAGAGTACAGAGTGTGTGTGGCGGGGATGTAGATAACATATTTGGGAGGGAGAGACATACAGTAGTGCAGTTACTAATGTTTGCGTATGTCCTTATCACTAGAGCTTAATCAATCATTAGCACAGCCTTTGAAGTACATACAAAGGTGGATATATTACTGTGTAAGTACAGATGAGATACTTCAGACAAACAAATCCCTGTCTGCTGACTAACGCAACCTGTAGAATACTGCCTCCAACCACTCCCCCCCGACTCATCAAACACTAATAAAGACCAGGTAAACAGCAGTGATTTGATATAAACAGATATTAAATTTGATACTTTCCAGCAACACTAAACCAACACTGATTTGCCAACAATAACAGATGCAGCTATAGCCCCACCATTTCCTGCTTCATCATACCAGTTCTCTATCTCAGCAGAAATTCTATCATCTATTCAGGCTAATGAAGAGACTGTGGAAAACAGGAGTGCAAAGGAAGCTTCCAGTGAAGGATATAAAGGAGGTAAGCTCCATGGAGGCAGCAGCTTACCGTATGGGACATAATCCTACATCACCAAACATCCTGGGAAAGGATGATTACATTTTTTATCCTACACATATCCAATGCAAGTGCGTTCACTCTAAATGATGGGATCTACATAGGTTAAGGGTTAAAACTCGTGTTCTGATTGCAAATGCCGCAACACCAGGAGATCAGACAGATCAGGACAGTACCACGGATTAACTAGTACAATAATTCAACTTTTTAAAAGGTAATGTTATAAGATCAGATTTGTTTTTAGATAATGCTTCTGAGATAGAGATGCTAAGTTTACCAACTACTGATTAATCAATTAGTGGAATCAACAGAGAACTAACCAAATTTAATTTTGACAAATAACTTGATGAAACTTATAGCCAGACAGAAGTTCTTTGCAGTTCAACATTTTAAATAACCAGAGATGAAATTGTTAGTTAGTTACTTTGATAACTAATTAAGCATTGAAACAAAAAATGCCAAATGTTTGTTGTTTCCAGCTTCTAAATTTAGCTGTTTTTCCTCATCTTATATTATTACAAACTGAATATCTTTGGATTTTGGACTGTTACACTGGAGTCAATGAAATGGTGATGGGCCTTTTCCACTATTTTCTGACTTTTTTTATAGACCAAAAGAAAATAATAGATAAAGGCTGCTCTACTGTTAACTATACAGTTAATGTTAAATAAGACTTGTCAGATGGCAGCACATATTTTACACCAACCTTACACAAGAGAACCACTGTAAAGTAAGACCAGGTAATGTTCTTCAACTTAACTGAACAGATAAAAAACACAACCAACCTGCTACGCAAACACAAACACACACCAACTGCATACATCAAACCCATAACCTAAGCACAATCAATTTTTATTACCTTCCCAGAAGGGCTTAGGCTATCTGCTGCTACACAAACACTGAGTTCAGTGTAATAAAGGGGCTACTTGTGGTGGGATGTGATGTGATGTCATGGCAGCCTCCTCAGGGCTGCTGCCGAGTGGTGGGTGTGTGTGTGCAGGAATGTGGAGGGCTGAGGGGCTGAGGCCGGGTGCAGCAGAGTCAGGAGGGGACAGGGTGGGGGAAGGGAGGGGAAGGTCCCAAGTGGAAAAGTTTGTCCCACAAAGTTTGTCAGTCACAAACACATGGTGCCATGCCAAATGCTTACCAGTAACTACTTAGAAAGTCATCATAATGTTCCTTACCATAGACAATAAATGATTGTTATACACTTTCAGATGTTATCCTTTATGTCTCTTGTGCTGTTCCAGGGTAGCAACTAACAATTATTTTCATTGTTAATCTGCCATTTTTTGTTTGTTTGTTTGTTTGTTTTAGTCTAAGAAACATAAAAAAATTATCAAAAACTGCTTGCATCTTCAGGTGTTTTTGTTTGTTCAACCAAAAGTGAAAAAATAGAAAATAAAAAACCCAAAGAACCCAAATATTCAGTTTGCAATGATCCATGACCAAGAAAGTCAGCAAATCTTTTCTTTTTTGAGGATGAATTCTGCAAATTGAAAAATGGCTGAAACGATTAACCGAATATAAAAAAAACAACTTATCGTTGCAGCTCTAGTCTGCAGTTATTTCAACTAAATCATACCAAACAGATGTACTTTTGTGACATAAAGAAAGGGTAATTTCAGACAGATATTTCATCACTGACAATCAAAAATAATAAACTGCATAGCTGGCATAAATGGTAATACTTCCACTTCCTCCTTTCTAAAGAAAAATTTGCTGTGGCTTTAGCAGAGAAGAGCAAGAACAAACTTATGCAAGCATTTCAGGAATTAGACAAACACACACGCAGACCTCAGCTGACTACTGGGAACCCCCCACCCCCCCACCCCGCTCTCACTTCAGTATGCTGACAGGCCAAGTACCTCACAAACGTATACTCAGTTACTGGGTTAATATCAGATTGCTCTATGTATACCTGGCTAGATCCAATCAACTCAACTCCACCACCACCGCCGCCGCCAGGAGGAGAACAGTGTTCGTGTGTGACTTATCAACACGTCTACATCTCTCTTTCTCGCTCAGTCAGTACAAAAACACACACATACAGTGCTTCTAGGATTTTCCGTCGGTTCTCTGAAAGGTGTTGGATGGTGAATCTAGGCTGTCACAGAGGACGTCTCTGTAACAACTGTACAGTAGTTTAACCACTTCCTCCTGATCCGGAGTACAGTATTAAACCTGCGCCAGATTTTGGTATCTTATCTAGCGAAACAGTGGACTATTGCACTGATCCTGAGAGCAACTAAAATCTATACATTTTCATTTCGTTTCTCTTTTTTTTTTTTTTTTTTTTTAAATTGGAAACGGATGCCGATAACTATCTGGTTTTGTAGTTGCTGTTAGCTTTGCTGATAACCACCACAAGTAAACAAGAAAGACAATGGTGGATTAAAATTCATAGCAAGATTCGCGCAAACTTACCAGTATCTCCAGGTGTTTTCATTCTTTCTGTTTTAGCTACTTAGCAAGACAGCAAGTGGCTAAAATTCACTAAACTGGATGAATTCCACAAAGTTGATTGCGGAAAGAAAAGTCAGTCTCTCGGCCTCTTCCTTCGCCTCTCGTTCCCAGTCTGGAAAACTAGGTGAAGACACACGGCAAACTTTTGTAGCTGCTGCTTCAGCGGCTCGCTCTTCTCGAGCCACCGCGCTCTCTCGCTCCGTTTCCCCCCGACTCTCCGCCAACCGACCAAATCGAACGAAGGGCTGGCTTTCCACCGAGGTGAGCGGTCAAACCTCGCTGTTTCGGTCCTCGCGTCTCGTCCCGTAACTAGCAGCGTTGAAATCTGCGGTGAAACGGCCAACCGTCCCGACTCGCGCCAGCCAAAAGCCTTTTTCTATCCTCTAACAAGTTCTTTCGCTAACTGTCCGGTAGCTGTTTACTCCGTCTCAACCGCATCTTCGCCACTGTTTGACATCTCCCCGCCGCAAAGCTTCGTTACTTCTTTGACAGAAATTAACGTTGGAGAGGTACCTCTCTTTCTTTACAGACTTTTTTTTTTTAGTCCTCCACTCACTCTCACACCACTCAGTGCTACTCTCTCCTCCCCCCCGTGCCTCTCTCAGTCCTCGGGGTGTCGTGTTTCGCTCGCTCGCTTCAGAGCGGGGCCCGCCCACACTGACGACGGGAGAGAAAGAGGAGGAGGAGGGGGGGGGGGGGGGGCTAACGTGGCGAGTCACGCCCACTCAACACGAGCCGGGGCCTGGGTTGGCTTCACTGCAGCACGCGGCGTTGCCCTGGAGACCGGCACAGCGCGCTGCCGTGGTGACATCACATCCGAGTCCTACGATACGAGAGCGGCGCGACAGCGGCCCTGCTCACGGGTTCACGGTGCACCGGTTACGTCAATCAGGGGTTATGGCTCTAATTAGGCCCTTTCATGTCAGGATAATTATACTTATTAAACTGGCAAATTGAATATGAAAGCGTTGTTAGGGATTAACACTGAAAACAGGAAATTCAAACTCAGTATTATTGCTTCTCTTATCAAGTCAGGTATAACACACTGTGCTACATTCTTCTGCAATGATGGAAAACACACTCAGAAGACTACTACTAAAAACAAAAGTTTGGCATTCAGATTTTTTCTTAAAGGACAAGCTCACTGTTTTTCAAGTCTGTCTTAAAACAATAGTCGGGTGCCCATATGAACATTCAAACAGTTTTTGCTGGCTGTAATCATTCCTCCTGTTCACACAGGCCCTGAAGAGATCCCTTCCTAATGCGCTTTCACTGTAACTGATGGAGGTCAAAGATGTATTCCAAAGTTTATCTGAAGTTAATATAAAGCTTCGGCAGTCTTGAATACATTTTGGACAGAATGAGGTCCCCCATCTCATAAACTGGAACCTCATTAGCCAGGGATCCTGTATGGCCGTTACAGGATCCCTTACTAAAGAAAAGGAGGAGTGATTGCAGCAAGCGAAAATCTGTTTGGGTGTTCATGTGGGCACCCGTTTTGCTTATTGCTACCTCACTTGGACCTTCACCGTGTAGAACAATGTGATGTACAGTATGGGCAGAGCTTGACAATAGAAGGCTGTTTTCACGTTCATCTGCTGAAGAAGGAAAGTTTCCCTGTGCTCACCTTAAATCTGAGTCTAGCACATGTATGTGCGAACATGATTTTGTGACATCTTAACTGCTTTGGTTGCCAGTCATGATTCAGTGTGAAACTTACTCAAGTGTGATTTGAAAACTTGAAACCTCCAGTGCATGTAGTACAATGAGAATGGACCTTTCGGTGAAGACATCTTGTGCGTAAAAGTTAAACTTTTGATATAAAACAGTTGCATATTCATAGATTCTGGATTTTTCAATGAAGGAAAAAGGAGTAAATTTGCTTTAAGAATCTGCAAGTAGTGTACTGAACATTTCTAATGGAAAAACCATACGAGACAAATTATTATTCAAAGCGGGGTCTTTTTTAGGTGTCTTATAATATATCTGGAGGGGATCTTTAAGGTATGCTATAGAATATAACCTAAATAAGTGTCAAAGGTAAAACCTGTTCTTTCACAGAGTTTTAATATTGATGCTTCAATACTGAATAACTCATTTTAATTACAACATAAATGAGAGTGGAGTAACATAAAACTAATAATCAATCCGACGATCAACAGAAAATTACATTTTGATAATTCATTAATGGATTTGTGTGACTTTTTTAGAAAAAAATGCCAAATTCCCTTTTTCAGCTTCACAAATGTGAATTTTTTTCTGGTTTCCTTAGTTTTCTGTGATTGTAAATTGAATACTGTAGAGTTCTGGACAGACAAAATAACACCTTTTGAAGTCACCACCTTGGGCTTTTGGGACAGTTTCCACCATTTTCTGAGATTTTATAGACGGAAATATAATATATTCATTGAAAAAATAATAAAGACACAAACCAATAATGAAAAAAGTCATTTTTTTGCAGCCCAACTAGCCACACAAATGTCAACTCCATCCAAGTTTGTTAAACCCCAAATTCCCAGGATAAAACAAAAAGACTTCTGTGTACTCAATGGTAGCTACAATCTTGACTGTTGCCAACCACTGTATTTATAGTACGTGATATATATATTACAAAAACATAAAGCCATACCTGTTTAATTAATCCTCCCTGTGCTTTTTCCATATTTCTTATTTTATTCCTCCTTTTCCCTCGTAGTTTTAAGGACACTGTATTTAAAATCCCCTTACAGTGTAATTTTTCTAAACCTTCTTTTCTTACCCCAGCTGCTTTTCTTAAATATGTCATCATTTTGTATTGTACCATAACTACTTTATACGTTTCTCAGAAAGCATTACCTGTAATTGTAATTGGAAAAATGGTTACATTCCCCTTGCTGAAGCTACTAATCAGGTGTGCCAGTACGGTAAAAGTGTATTTAACTACAATGCTACATACAATACCTCACCACTGATTTTGACTTTGGCAGCCACAGCAGTAACCATTTTTACCCTTATTTGAATTTTGTCTGAAATACGTGGGCTTCAGATCAAAGCAACGTAGACCAAGAACTTCTTCACATAAAAACAATAAAATAAAATTAAAAAACCCTTGTGGTTAATTTGAATATGAACCTGCATCCTGTTCTGCTGCCACTCTCTCACGTCGCACTAACTCCCTTTTCCTCTTTTTT
Organism: Xiphias gladius; assembly: GCF_016859285.1. NCBI lineage: Eukaryota > Metazoa > Chordata > Actinopteri > Istiophoriformes > Xiphiidae > Xiphias > Xiphias gladius. The sequence goes on along the minus strand of NC_053421.1, from coordinate 19,919,960 downwards.
CACGTGAAGCCAACCAACTGTATCTGGCCTTTAAGGCACAATCAAACACACACACGGACAGTGACCCGGAGTGTGCGTTAGCACACACCCTATGTGTGCATGTCCACGTGCATGTCAAGCACCTCAGAGCTCAGAGACATCCCGTCATGTCATATGTAGCTCTTTCACTTGATCAGATGTTCAGCATGGCTTGTTTGATTGTGAGAACTGGTGTCATGCCCAGACGTGTTTCCTGTAACCTCGAACACACTGACCTTCTGCTTCCTCATGTGCCGCTGATATGAAGCTGTCAGGTGTTATCAATGTGCATGTTAGTGGGTGAGGCGTCATACATGGGAGGTGAAGTGCATCTCCTCCTCTTGCCGTCTTGTACACTTGCACCTGCTGCAGGGGATGGAGGCTTTATGTGTGTTTTTGTGCATTTATGACCGTGTTGTTGCATCAGTGATACACACCACTGCTCTACCTTGTCAACAGGATAAGACAGCGGTAGTAAAACAAAGTAAACAAAGACCCCTGACAGCAGCAATGTCCCTGTGGTGTGATTTACAAACAGGATTTCTCCTCCCTTCACTGGCCATTCTCTGACGGGCTCAGGAAACCCACTCTGCTCTGCCTGATAAGAAACTTGACCAAAAGAAGAAGAAAAAAAGACCCCTTAAATTGGATGCTGAGCCCTCACATTCAGGAAACCGCTATCCTGCCCCGTCTTCTTTTTCAAAGCAGGAAAACCACTGGAAAGACCTGCATGTTTATTTTTTTCTCACACAGAGGCTGACCGTGTTGTACTATTCCCCTGTTTTTCTGTTTGTTGCTGTCTCTGAAGTGTTGTCATCTGTTGTGTCATGCATCCACCTCATATCTATCGTTTCACCATTTTCCAATGTCTGTATTTCCGGTTGAGGTGAGGAGATCTTCAGTGTCCCCCGGCCTCTCAACTAAGAAGGAGAGATTAGAGAGAGAAGAAATCAAAGAGAGGACAGGAGGAAAAACTCCAGAGGGAGATGAGGAGAAAAAAAAACAAACCAGTCAAATAAGAGTGATTTAGCAATTAAGTGCAGGGTGGACAAATGACTTCTGTTCTTTCATATTTCTGTGTACTTATATGTGTGTGTGTGTACCTGTTTGTGACTTGTGCCACAGAGTGAGTGTTCTCTATTGTAACTCAAGCACAGGAGATGACATTTACAAGGAAAAATCTACAGCACAGTACATTCTGAACACTGATAAACACTGCTTCACTCAACACCCTCCCTCCACCCACCCATGTCCTCTCCTCCTCCTCCTCCTCCTCCTCCCTCGCTCTTGCTTTTTATCCACCTCTCCAGTTTTCTCTCCCCATTCCCTCTTTACTTTGCTCCTACTCTGTCTGTTACAATACCAGCCATCTATCCATATGTCCATCCACCCTCCCTCACTCTGACACCTCTTCTGTTCCTCCTCCCGCTCCATCCTCTGCCAGCCCTCCATGCCTGCATCTCTTTCCCTTCCTCATACTCATCACTCACTCTCTCTCCTCAGGTGATTATTTCAGTTACAAGCTCAAGGTTGATGGACTCATGAATCGAATCAATCAAAAGAATCAATAGGGTCCATTTTTACGGGTGATATTTCACTTTATTTGTTTAGGCTACAAGTTCATGTCCAATGACAGTCATAAGTTTTTACACACGCCGTATTTTTTTGATTTCTTGTTGAATCTGAATAATTGTGTTCATTTTAAACAGCCTAAAATTAAAAACTATGAGTAAATAAAATTTAGCGATTTTACATTTAATTGGAAATTGTCAAGATCTTATCATCTTGTGTGTAGTTAGGCACATGCAGTAGACAAAATGCAGTACAATTGTCTTCCACTTAATGCTTGTACTGTCTGTTTTATATTGTTGTTTTAGTGCAATTTTTAACAGATGGTTACCTTTGAAGTGCACTCATCTCAAATAAAGTTAGAATTAAGAGTCTTATTAGGTTGTGAGAGTTTGCCAATTAATGTTCCAAATTTTAAGCTACTGATTTTGAGCACACAGTAAAATATAGGATCTCTACACTGCAAAAACTTGTTTTTCAGTGTAGAGAGATGTGAATCTCCACATTTGCACTGAAATTTTCACATATTATTATTTATTTAAATTGTCACATGCATTTGGCCATTATTTGGCAAGAGATCTTGATGATGTGCTTGACAAATGGAGGGTATCAAAGAAGAGCCTTGTCCTATTGGTTCCACATCATCCGTAACTCCCTCTATCTCCCATCCCGCTCTTTTTCATCCACTTCGTGCTTTATGTGACTCTGTCCGTTCCTAATCAGAGTGACAGACAGACGCTCCAGAGAGAAAGACAGAGAGAATGAAAGGGAGAGCGGAGATTTTGTCACTGGAGTGTTTGTGTGTATGTGAATGCTCGCAGTTGGGTGGATGTGGGTGTGAACATCCCCAGATCCTTCCCTATAGATTCAAACCATCACCCACCCCCCATCCTCTCCCTACTTCATCGTACATGAGCGAAGTGATATGTCATCCTAAGTAAGTATGGACAACACAACTGAGATCTGTGTCAGACAATCACAACTGTTAAAAAAGTTAGTGTACAGTAACTCAAGAGGGTCAAAAAAAACTAAATACTTTTTTTTTTTTCAATGGTGCCACTGCATAGCATGTCATCCAGTCAGCAGTAATACACACACTGGTTTCTTCTACTCTGTCCTTCTATAACACAGATGGCTCGACTCAGTGTAATTACCGTGGACAATGGGTGTGGTAGCCCACAAACCAGTGCCACCACAGGCAGTGCAGATACACAAAAACACACACACACACACACACACACACACACACACACACACACACACACACACACACACACACACACACACACAGAGAGAGAGAGATAGACACACATATGCAATGCATGTTTACACCTGATTTCAGCAATCAGTGGAGGCCAGGCAAGATTATAATTCCTGGACAGGGCATTGAGCGACCAACTGAGGTGTAATATGTACATACGGTATGTGATGATTCATTCCACTGGTGACGTGAACAAATGCACCAACACAAGCACAAAGACATACATGTGCACACATTCAGTCTCCCCCTACCTCTGTCCTTCTTAGGCTTTCTTTTTTTCATCCATTCATTCTATGTAACTGCTACAATTATCTTTGACTTGATTTCCAGTGAATGATCTTACATAATCAACTACAGACAGTATTGTATGAAATGCCTGCAAAGTTAGACCCTAGTTCAGCTTTAATTCTGCATGTGGAGAACCTTGACGGAGGAGAAAAAGGTTTAACTTCTTGTGTGACGGTGAAAGGCAAAAGGAAGATGGGTCGCTAGACTGAAAGGCATGGAGGGTGAGACCAGACCGGATGAAAGAAAAAGCCAGCAGCTGAGGGGTACAACAAGTGCAGCAGGGCGGCGGTTAATGCCTCCCCCACCCCGCACGCACACACACACACACACACACACACACACACACACACACACACACGCAAACACACACACACACAAACACACACACACACACACCACACTCACCCTCCAACCTCACCCCTTAGAGATAGAAAGAGTGAAAAAGGACAGAGAGAGCGAGGAAAAGAGAGCAAAGCTGTGGAGAATAAGGAGTGGGAGAGAGAGGGGGAATAAGAGAGTCAATGGGTTCTTTGTCATCAAAGAACTTGTTTATTTTCAAGCTTGCCAGTCCAACCGTCAGGAGACACGGCCAGATATCACTCTCTCTGTCTCTCTGTCTGTTTTTCTCCCTCCATACCCCTCATTGGGTCATTAGGGATCTATCTTTAAACACCTTTCAAATTTAAGTGAAACAATTTGCAATGTCAGGCAACATTTTCTTCTCTTTTCTCGACAGCAGTTTGAATAAACGTCTAGGATGTCCAACCGTCTAGTTGAGACACAAGGCCTCCACACAGTTATCCTCTGTCCAAATTCTCCCTCCCTCCCTCCTTCTCTTCCCCAGCTGGTATTCGCACATGAGTAATGGGATTACCACAGCGAGCGCTGAGGTGGTGGAGGAGGGAAGGAAGGGGGTGGGGAGGGTGACGGTGGAGGACAAGTGAGAAAGAGGAAGAGGGGGATCAACAGGAAAGCAGCAAGAGGCCCACCTGGAAGAAGTAGAAGAAGATAAATGTGGGAAAATAATGGTGCTAAGCTATGACATTTATACACACAACAATCATATGTATGCAGACTTCTCATTTCTTCATGTCAACTCCAACTTTCTACTGAGTGATTTGTAAGATTCAGGGCCACTTAAAGAAACCATTGTGACTTACTATTTTCATCCGCAAGGCCCTAGACAGAAAAACCGCACTCTCTTTCTGTTGGATTACCATGGCAATGAGGGAGCTATTCAAGAACAAAAAGCTCCTTTTGCGGTGGGTAAAGTATGGAAAAAGCAAGCAGCCAGTGGCCATATGAAAGCGGAGTGGTGGGAGTTGGAAAGAGAGGGTAATGTGAGAGCGGGTGGAAGGCACAGAGAATGTGTGTTATATTAAACCAATGTCTGGCAGGGTGTCAAGCCTGTAATATATACAGAGAGTGAGGGGAGAGGGAAGGGGAGAAAGAGCAAAGGAAGGGAGATCAGTTAATTTAGCTCCGGGGACATGACATTGATGGACGGGGCCGTGGAGGACGACTGAGGGGAGAGAGAGGAAGTAGAAGAACGTGAGCGAAGCGGGAGCGGTGTTAAGGAAGGTGCAAGTGTCAGGCTGGAAGGGAGAGAGAGGTATGCCTGGCTGTGTGACAGTAGCTATATTGAGCACAGCGTGTGTGTTGACACTGTCTCCTGTATCTCACTGAGGAACAAACTCTTCCTATTGGCACAGTACTGAGCTTCCTCTTCCCCTCTCTACTCTTCTCTACCCCTCAGTGACCAAAGTACACGCTCTTTTCCTCCCATCCATCCCGTCTGTTTTCTTCCCTTATCCCTGATTTAAATTTCTGTCTCACCACTACATCTGTCTTACTATCACCTGCTTTCACTCCGTATAGTTGCACTCACTGCACTTGGACTCACTGTACATTTCTTTCTTCTTCCTCTTTTTGTGTCAGTTGAATTCAGTTGTGCTATATTTGCATGAATGAGAGGCACCCAATTTTTGCAAGAGCAACAATTAAGCACTCAAATGGAGGACAGGCGTTTGCCAAGGCCAGTTCTCTGAGTTAACCGTTGCTTTCACAGTCAATATTGTAGTGCCAGGTGGAGGTAATAACAACAGTGAAACAATTAGTTGATTAATCAACAGATAGTGACATGACAATAATTTAAACAATGTTTCACATGCCTTCTTGTGTGTGAGGGGTAACTCATAGCAGCAAACCCACAGAGAATTATTACCCAATTCTACAGTTTCCCTCCAGCTCTGAGACTTGAGTTTCTGCCCACAACTTGCCTGTTTTAGTTCATTCTCTCCACTCTCATAAGTACTGTTTTCAGGTACAGCAGTCAACATTGTGCACTACCTGCTCGGCAACAAAGAGCAGGCAGACAACACCGGCTCCTGAACATAGTGGAACATTTAGCAGATAAAAAGTCAGTCAGTTGGTAGAGACCAAAAACAGAGGTAAAAGAAGAATGAACATTGGACTTACATTCATAGGGGCTGACAAAAACACGACTCCAAATGAATGCTAATGTTGCTCTGTATTGGCTGGAGGTGACTGTGTGTACCGTCAGTGTTGTGTTTACAGCTTGTTTCTGCAGCCACTAAGTGGCCAATAAAAAATCAGTTACTGAAGGTTCAAGTCATCTATCAAGAAAGAAAATGATCAACATTTGCTCGTTCCAACTCAGAAAGTCAGTGAAATAAATAGGTTTCTTTCTTAAATATGCTCAGCAAATTTCACGCCAGTTCCTGCATCAGTTTCAAGATCTGTTAGTCATAAACAGATGGAGGTTATCACAACAGCCTTCACTCCTTTGTGGAGATAATTAAATGATAACATGTAAGAATATCAACATTACAATGAAATATGAGAACACAGACAAATCTTAAAGTGACTGAATAAAAAATAAAAAATAAGTAATAAAATAGGCCTGAAATTCCTCACTTTTCATCCCTGTACAGTACAATTCCTGTCTCTCCTCCCTTCTCTCATCCATATGTGTCACAGCAAGTCCAGAATTAGATTAAGTTTCTGGATCATTCCCGTTCTTGTGTGTGTTTGTGTGTGTGTGTGTGTGTGTGTGTGTGTGTGTGTGTGTGTGTGTGTGTGTGTGTGTGTGTGTGTGTGTGTGTCTGTGTGTGTCTGTTTGTTGCAGTGAGTGTGTGTGAGGCATGTACTGTATGTGCAGAAGAGGTCTGGGTCAGATCCAGTAACAGCCTCAGCCTCTCCTCCCTTTCTCTCATCCTCAATTAGTCATCCTCGCACCGAGCTAAGTCAGGGTCACTTATCCCCTCTTCAGAATGGATCACCCAGAGGTGCTTGGCCACCAGCCACTGAAGCCCCCCCCCCATACCAAATGTTCATCACATACAGAGAATAGCCCTGAGCCCGGGTCAGATGCCCCTGCAGCCAAGAAACACCCCGACGCTTGTTTCAAACATGAGTTCACATTTAGCGGGTTATGAGATGCAGTAGCAGATGACATTTGGCAGTACTTTCATGCACTCTACTCCAAGTGATATTTGGGGATATTTTTAAAGTTAAAAACAATGAATTTAACCAAAACAAGGGATCCTCACACCCTCTCACTGACACATAATGGGCAGTCACACCAGCTTGTAAAGATTTACTTTACCCCTTCTTTCACTTAGAGGACAAGCTGGCAGAATACGTCTCCGCCCTCCGCCCCATCATCATCATCATCATCATCATCATCATCATCATCAGATGGGCATGGAGACAGCAGGCCTGTAGGTGGTTCAGCTATGTGTCATACATTACATGCCAATGGAGGGGAGGAGGACTGACACAGAGCATGTGTTACACTTGCTCAGTTTGATGTGCTCTGCCCTCGCACAGGCACCACTGTGGGTGGCATAGCTATGTGTCATAATCACCATCATCCTGTGCTTTGTTGGATTTCTCCTCATTTGTGCGTGCCTGTGTGCGCGTGTGATTGTTTTCGCATTGCTATACTGTAGGTCCCTTTGTGGAGGTGCCGCGTAGTGGGCTCATTCACAGTGTGGGAGCTGCTGTTATACAGTAGCACTGATTCATTTTTTCTGACCCATGTGTGCCATTGTGTATTGTGGTGGTTTGATGGCTAGTTTTACATCATGCAAGTCGTCAACTAATTATCCGTGCTTGTCCTGCTACTGGGATTTCGCTGTATTGCGTGCACAATATATGTGCAATGCAGCTGATTTGGGGACGGGGAAAATATAAAAAAAGCCACATTTTAAGAAGAGCAGACGCTACAAAACATTTGCAAAATGTGTCACGGAAAAATGTTAACTCAACTCACTAGCTTTTTACATAACACTTAACTGCATTTCATAGTATTCATAGTAAGGTCATAGTAAGGTCAATAATTCAAGAAATAACTTTCACAAGCAGTCTTTGTAGTTTGTTGAAGCTTTCCTGTGCAATGACAGATCTGTGGCCACGCAGCCCAATATGCAGCAGGGTGTGATGCACTCTGTGTTCTCCCATAACCATCATTAAAATTGTCTGCAACTTGTTTCACAGTCTGTGTTGCCTCTGCGGTTGCTGGTTCTTGGTTTGTACCTCCTCTGACCCATGACGGTAGCTACTCACCACTGCTGCTCTGTGGTCTGGCCATAACAACTGACTACATTAAACGACTTTTCACTTACCATCTAATATATGCCCGAGCTTGACATGCACCATTGTTGCCAGATAATCAACGTTTTTTGCCTCATCTTTGAGTGGTTGCAATGATTTGGCTCACCAGTTTACATTGGCCACATTGTTAGGTATAATTAGTTATCACTTTACTGACCTTCTTTTTGGCTGGCTAGTAGTGTTTGGTGCATATATCTTAACTCAGAGTCCCAGGTGTGTTAGGTGCTCACGTATAGCAGCATGCAGAAAAGACACTTTAATTCACCTTTAGAAGGTATTCACAAAGAAAAGAAAAATAGAATCAAATTTCATAATTACAGCCTCACAGAGCTGCTGGTATGGCTGTAGACTCTTAGTGCTGTTTTAACACTGTACAATGTCAGGGTCACAATAGCTTAAAAGTTTTAAGTGTGAACCGCTGGTTGAAGTCCTGTCAGTCAACGCCAAACACAGGGAAACAAAAATGTCATCGTTGAATCGTGCTGCAGCCAGTGTTGTACTTGCAGAGGGGCAAATAACAAAATAGCAAATAACAAAATATAAATACTTGCACAAATTTTCAGGCATGTTCCCATAATGTTTTGTTCATGTGAACTTCATCTAATAGAAAATTTGCACATTTCTTGCTTGATGGCTTATACAACCCAGTCACAGTAATAATCAGACTCTGGATATCAAACAGGTTTATTGTCAGATCAACCTGATAATTTTCAAGGTCTTTAAAAGCAGCGAAGAGAGTAAAAGTCTTCATCCGTAAGGCTGCAGGGAACTGCAGAGAGAGGAGGTATAAGTGCTATGGAGGGTTTCTCTGGGCAGTGGGAGCTCTGGGTGATGTGTCAGTCAGGGGGCGGATGGCTTCCCTGCTGTGCCCAGTGCTGGTGTGTGTTGGTGTGTGTGTGTGTGTGTGTGTGTGTGTGTGTGTGTGTGTGTGTGTGTGTGTGTGTGTGTGTGTGTGTGTGTGTGTGTGTGTGTTTCTGAGTGACGCTCAGTTCCCATAAAACTGTTGTGATGAGGGAATGGAGGAGGCACTTGTACCAAATGACTGTCACATCCTTATCTCTCCTAAATCGCTCTGATGTTAATTTCCTCGGAGTGTCGGCATCCTGCCTTCATTCAGGCTTTTGGCATTTTATTGACAAGGTGAAGGTAGAGGGAATGACAGAAAAGACAGGAGAACAGAGCTGCTGAAACATAGCCTACAACATGTCTACAGTCTCACTGCAGTGTATTTATCTGAAGCTGATCACACCATTGTTTTAGATTTACCATGAGGCACTAAATTGTAAACATATCACTGAAACTGAATAGAGAACAGGAAGTCAAGGAAAGCAGCAAAAAATAAATAAAAATTGAAATGAAATAACAGAACGGAACAACAGAGGAAGCAATGCATGCTTTAGACATTTGTTTAATTTTTCTTCATGCATTCAACCACACATACCTGGAAGTGAATGTATAACAATGCCACTGGCGAGATGAGACCAAATCTATCCTGAATGTATTCAAAGAAAGCTTTTTCTTTCCCTGACAGTTGATTCATTTTGTGAATTTAAAGAGATTTCTGAAGATGTATTAAGAGCTTTCTATTGCTATGATGTAGGAAAGGAGAAACGATGATCATAGTTCTTGTCAAAGTAAACAAAACGTAGTCAAAGGACTAAAAACAATGACATTGTCCTTGTCTTACCCACTCTAAAGTCCACATAGATGTTTATTTATTTGTGCTACACTTTATACAGTAAAACTGCAGAGGCAAAGTACAAGGCATACAAAAAAATTCTTATGTGCTCAAGTGCATTCTTTTTTCTTTTTTTAAGGACCAGGATTTGTAAAGAGTAACGAAACACCAGGCTGAAAAGCAGTGTGTTCCACTGCTGTCTCCGGTTCAAGGTTTCAAGCCTGTTTATCCTGTAAGCACACCCAACAGTGATGTCAGAGTCCTGGATTACACCTGTGCATCACTGCAGCAAGGTGAGAAGTTAAACCACTTTCAGGGGGGCATAAAGTTGCTCTATAAGTCTATCACTCTCTTTGATTTCATTTTTACTTCATGAAGATTACATCCTGCTTTACTCTAATGATAATGTGTTTATTTTCATACACCAGACTGTTAAACAAGTTGAGAAAATTGTTTTTACTCAATATTTCTTATGAAAGTGTAATTTGATCTGAAAGTTAATCGATTAATTGATCAACTGAAGTAATACCAACAACAATTCTTTTCTCCTTAAAATTTTTTTTTTTGCATTTTGCTTTTAATAGTGACAGTGATGAAACAAACAGGAAACAGAGAGATATAAGAGAGGGGTCTGACATGCACCAAAGGTCGCCAGCTAGACTCAAATCAGGCAGCTATATAGTATGTAAAAATAACTACTATTTAGATAATTTAACCATAATTTAAGCCATTTATTGAGCAAAAATATCAAACAATCGCTGGTTTCCTGCTTCTCAAATGTGAGAGTTTGCTGCTTTTCTCTGTTTTATGTAATTGAAAATTGAATATCTTTGGATTTTTTTGACTGATTGTCATACAAACAAGGTTTTCTAAAGACATCACCTGGAGGTCTTGGAAGTTGTAATAGCCATTTTTCACTATTATATGATATTTTAAATTAGCTGCTGCCCTACTGAAACAAATTTAAAAGGCAATAAATATTTCTGTACTGTTATGGACACCCCTCATAAACAGTTTTGTTAACTTGTTAGTTGATCTGACTATAGAGAAGTAATTCACAAGTCTGGGCCTGAGAGTTACCAACTGAATTATTTACAATCATGTGACAATACTAAAATAAATACCAAAGGACTGGGCAAGAAGATTATTTACCAAAATGTAAAATAGTTTTTTTTTCTTTTTTTTTTGCAAGTTACTGCCAATTGAATGATGACTGATGAAGTACTTTAACACATGCACTACAGTTTGAGTAAAATACACCAATACTCGTTGCATGTGTGGCTCTGCGAGAGGGCAGGTCGAAGGGTGAGGCAATAGTAGCTTACACAACAAAGCATGCACACCGCTGCTCAGGGAGGGAAACCAGATCTGTCTAGTGGCACTTCACCGCTGGCACTGTCTCTCACTGGCACCAAACACACACACAAACACACACACACACACACACACACACCCTGGCAGTGTTCCTGGTTAAACTGACAGCTGGCATTCTGTCGTCTCGTACCACTGACACAGTGAGGCCTTATTTGTAGCCAGTTCCACCTTTACTGGGATTCTTCCAAACACAGTCCATTTACTACTGTGTTAACTGACTCCTCACCTAACCAGATATGCTGCTCTCCAGTTACCCACTTCGTGCCAGAGTCTGGTTTTACAGTCATGGAGAGTAACTTTATGATGTCAAACATTTAGGGCTTTAACAATGGCACGCAGAAAGTTATGATGATCCCCAGTGCCACAGCGAATAATTTGCTTCCTCCTATAATAACTATGTAGGGATACCATGACATTTGGCCTCACCCCTACTGCATAACAACAACATTTTATCTAAGAAAAGTACTTGTCATTATCTTATTTTGGAATAAAAAAGTTTAAAAAAGAACTATTTGGAGAGCATGATACAACTTACTCAAAAGAAACCATCAACTATGTACAATGTGGCTGAAAGCGCTGTAAGAAAAACCCTGAGTTAACCATTTAGGTAACGCTTTACTTTAAGTCCCCCTATTTAACATTTAATAAATGGTTTCGAACACTCTATAATCTAGTTGTAAGCAGATATAAACGTTTATTAATGTACTTGTCAACAACTATAACTCCTCCTGTGGACACTCATTAGTGGTGGCTGGTGTATAAGTAGATAATGAATGACAGTATAGTAAAACACAGTTGTAATAATATAAAATATGTCTTCATAGAAGTTACAATTGTTGTCAAATATTGTACATTAATAAGCATTTTTTTTAAAACTACATTTTAATGTGTTATAAACAGTTTATTAAATGTTCATATAGGATTCCTAAAGGCTAAACAGGGGGATTATTTAAAGTTCATAAAATAATAACTTACACATGGTGAAATCTGCCCACTATGAATATTATGTTATTATATATTATACTAATGGATTATTTGCTCAGGTACAGCTAATTTTAATTACTTTATATACTGTTGAATAGTAACAATATCAGTAAAAAGTAAAAAGTACAATATTTGCCTCTGAAGCATGGGAAATGCTAAAATGTAATACAAGTACTTCAAAACTGTACTTGAGTACAATACTAGAGTAACCGTACTTACATTTACATTACATTTCACCACTGAGTACCTATAATGAAAAACTTGAAAACTTTAAATCAAAGTCACAGTTTGGATTTTAGAGATATCAGGATGAATTTCAGACACTGTATCTCCAAAACAGCTACATTTTGGAAAAGAACAAATATTATATATCGATGTGACAACACAGCAACACAGATCTAACCGAGTCACCCTGGTGATAGGATCACATGCTCACCACCGCCGTCCGTGACTCAACTCGGAGGTGGGTGTCTGAAAGCTGTCACACTTACACACTCCAGCATCCTACCTAATCATCCACCTACTGTGCCACACAGTGGGGGGGGGGGGGGGCTGACTGAAGGAGAGGCAGTTAACAAGAGAGGGAGTGTGATGAGCCAGGAGAGGAGGAGGAGAAGGAGGAGGAGGAGGAGGAGGAGAAGGAGGAGGAGGAGGAGGAGGAGGAGGAGGAGAGCTGGAACGTGAAACAAGAAAACAAAAAAGTCATATGAGGGGAGACAGCACACAGTACACTTCCGAATGAGGAAGGACAACGGGAGAAGGCCAAACGTGTGTGAATGCTGTTTGTTAATTGGAAGATGTGCCCTGACTCAGCTGAGAGAAAATAAATGGTGGGAGAGATGAGGATGTTCTGACCTTTCTGAGTAGAAAACTCATAGGTACCTGGCTTGAAAAATGGCCGAAACAATTTTAACCCATTACAAAAATTGTTGCCAATTTATTTCCCATGAATCGACTAATTGAATAATCAACAAATGGATGCAGTTGTAAACCATATTTTAGTTTAGGTAAATGACCCAATGGTAGAATAAAAAAATAACACTCATGCTTGGTCAAAACATCGCCGTGTCTTGGGTTTGATGACCGGGCCAACCTAATGGTTTTCTACCAATGGGTGCTGGATAAAGATAACCCAATATTGCATTAGTGCTGTATTCACACAAACTGGGTCAGTTTTCACCCAGTGACTTTTAGTGTACAGTTGGTTATCGCTGGTTATCTCAACCACTTCCATCAGAGCTCTTGATACCTTGATGCTGAGTATGGATTTGTAGAAAATGAGTATGGAGAACCACAGCTATCATGGAAATAGTTACAAAGCACAGTAAATGGACAATAAAAGCAAGGATTAATACAACATTTTACAAATGAATGAATTAATCCATATATGTATTGACTCTGTTAGTTGATATCTAAATTGGCAACACAAAGGATAATTATAAGAAGAATTTGCAAATGAATATATATATCCATCAATAACTAGGTAAAATTAAGAGGATTTATGATGGAAATGCAAATGGAAACAGGAGTTGCCCTTTTATATGCCTGAATATTTATTTCATTTTATTTATTTATTTCTCTTTTAAAACTGCATTTTCAGACAGATTTTTATATTCCAATATTTATTGGTATTTAAATATCAATTAAAATAATACTTAGTAACTTATCCTAATTTTAATTTATTGATTAATGAATTAATTTGTAAAATATGTTGTTAATTCCTTTTTTTTATCATCCAATTAGATATCAGTTAATGAAATGTTTTTATTACTATTTCCATTACAGATGTGGTACTCCATGCCTGCGGGAGGGGGGGGGGGGTCAAAGAGCAACAGGCGTCTTCAGCAGAGAGCAGTGGTTTGATCTGGCCTCTGTTAGGAAAGATATTAAGTCTCACAGCGCCCTCCTCTGGTTAAAAAGCAGCACGACAAACTGAGGTACATTTCCTGTTTCCGAGATGAGATTTCTCCAAGTGAAACCTGTGTTTCAACATGAAAAAACATACGGTGTATGCAGAATAAAGCTCGACAGAAAAGACTAAGAAACAAGACAAGAGGCAGGGAGGAGCGGGGGGGAGGGTGTCATTCGTACAGTTTTTGTCTCCTGTTTTATTTGGATGAATGAAACACTTTCAGTTACAAAAATGACTTAAAATGAACAACACTGTACAATGAACAAGCAGAGTTATTTTTCTTTTTTTTTTTTGGTTTTCAAGATAAATACACTAAAAGGCTAACTTGCTACCACAAGGGAGAAGAAGGTGGGAGACAGAAAGGGCAGGGGTGGATAGAGAGAAGTGGGGGGGGGGGCTGCTCACAGGATGGAAGACACAAAGGGAGGAGTGAAGGCAATACAACCATACCGGCACACACACACACTCACACATAATAAGGAAACAAGTTGACTGTCGTGACAGGAAGAATATAGCTACATGTACTAGGAAGTTGGCAAACAGTACATTACAGTTGACAGTACAGGTCTTGTGTGGGGGGCTTGTTGTCGTCCAAAGAACAAGGAATCTTTTTGTCTTTTTTGCAAATCGCATCAGCGAACCACACCCTGCCCATTTTCCAGTAACCCCCCCCCCCGTCACGCACATACACCAAACACTCGCTCACAGGTGGACATGTAATTGACTAAAGTCCTCCCCTCTGTGACAGGTAACAATGAGAAACCACTACCAGAGAAAATCTCAAACTTTCCCTTGTCAGTGTTTGCCAGCACACTCTTTAACACACACACACACACACACACACACACACACACACACACACACACACACACACACACACACACACACACACCCAGGCAAAGACAAACTTTCCAGGGGTAAAGGTCAGACAGTTAGAGGTTAGGACTAAACATCGGGGTAAACCAAATGAAAAGGGGTGGGTGGGGTGGGTTTCGGGGGTGGAGGGCGGGGGGGTTGATGGGAGTTAAGATGTAACCTGGCAGCACGAGCAAAAGGACAGGAACTTAAGAAGGATCAGAACAGCTACAAAGATACCAAGAGAAACTTCATTATCATCATCGACGTCGTCATCATCATCATGATCATCATAATTATGAGAAGCTTAGGATTATTTTTCCAATGACAAATACTTAAAAATATACATTTCATCATCATCATCATCATCATCATCATCATCATCATCATCATCATCATCTTAATTATCATCATTATTATCATTATTATTATTTCCCTTTGGATAGCTGAGGTTAATGCTTCAAAGACCGGCTCGCTAGGTGACAGAGGAGTTAAAGGAGAGCAGACAGGGAGGGGGATGGATAGAGAGAGAGGTGAAGGATGCAGTGGAGGCTTTGTGTTGAAGATAAGGTCAAGTTAGAGCTCTTTGGTTTTATTCTTTAACATCTGACTCTCTTTGCTGTGTTGCTGGAGAACCTTTGGACTAAAGCTGTATTGTAGAAGAGAGAAAGAGAGAGAGAGAGAGAAGAAAAGGGATGGAAGAGAGGAAGAGCGTGTATGTGTGGATGAGAGTGGGTGAAGGAAGAAGTAGCAGCTTGGTGGTGTTGTTGTTTTCTTTGATCTGCTCGCTGTGCCTCTCATTCTCCAACAACAGTAATCGTGGCTTCATGTTCAGAGATATTTGCTTTCTATCAGGATTTTCCTTCTAGTCACATTATTTCAACCAAGTTCAAACACTGATTCTTGCATGTTAAGGGAATAATTCCACATTATTGCGAGTATGCATTTTCACTTTTTTGCCACGACTTAGATGAAAAGATTGATACAAGTCTCGTAACGGCAAAGTAAATATGAAGCCAGGAGTTGGTTACCTTTACTTAGCATAAAGACTGGAAACAGCTACCCTTGTTCTGTCTAAATGAGGTGGAAATTATGAATCACTTTGCTGATTCAAATTGTTTCGTTCATTTCAGATATGTGCAGTCACTGATAGTGCAGTTTGTTCACTTTTTTTTCTGAGCCAAGCCCTCGCATCACTGTTCAAACGGGCTTCAGTTTGAACAGCAGGAAGCAAACTCATTCCCATTCATAACGCTGTGATGCTCCGTGCTGATTCTGACTGTCTTCATTTCAGTGCTGAGTTGAGTCTGTTGCTGGTCAAAGCGACTACTTTCAGTTCAGTACAAAACTGGCTGTTTATTAGCCTAGCAGTCGACTGTTTGCAACAGAGTTCTCACATCATAATTATCTTTTTAAGTCAGCCTTTCACCAGTCAGTAACACACTGTGTGTCAAAGCTGATCTGACGGTGGTGCTTTCAGTCACCGGTAAGTGGAGCTCCAGTGTAAAAAGCTAGTGATAATGATTATTCAGTACAGTCAGTTGACTCTGAGGGTTCAATGTTAAAGTTTCATTCATATGTGTACTGAACACCACTACTATCCATGGGTGAAAAAAAAAAAAAATCAGCCTCTAAAGCTCCTTAATTAAAACGTTATATCTTGTTTGTTTAATCTGTACATCTGTTTTATGGGGAGTTACAAGGTGCTGGAACTATTTCTTGACCAGCTGCAGTGAGTTCTTGGAGTCTTGACATCACAATGAGGTTGCAAGGCTATCAGTTTCCCTCTGATTCCAGTATTTATGCTAAGCTAAGCTAACCGGCTACTGGCATAAGCTGCATATGTACCACGTAGATGTGAGAGTGGTATTCCCCAAAATTTTGAAGAACTCCTTTGAAGCTACTTGTATGGTTGCTGTTGAAAAAATGCATCTCTTGTCTACAAGAGAATGTGTAATCGTGTGGAGAAAGAAATACTTATGAATTTGATAGCAGATAAACACAATGGAGGAAAGTGGAGTTTCTGAACACTTAGGTGGATGTCAGGATTTTGGGGGGCGTGTACATCCTGCTGGGTCCCGTGGCAGGGCGTTGACTTTGGTATCATTCACTAAGGGGGTATCCCCACCACAGAGACCTGCACTTGATACCCAGTCCCTCAAATTTCTGAGGCTCCCAGAAAAGTGCAACTCCACTTCCATTTCCTCGGTTCGATGACAGGCACACCTCTCCCTCCAACTTCCACGTTCTCAACAAACACTGAGTCGTGAGAAGTGTCTGGATGTGTCACCTAGCAACCTTGGTCTCAGCCGTTCCCCCGTTACCTGCCCTGTGGCGCTCCCCGTTACACATGGACATCAAGTGGCCAATATGCCCCCTCATCAGGCAATAAAGACCTAAAGGCGAGAGAGGGCTTGGCGACCTCATGAAAAAATTGCTCTGAGGCACGAAACTAAAAGCTTTTTTAGGCCAAAAATTGATCCAGATTTGATCACTAGATCTGTGCCAATGAGCAGCTTTAAGCCCACTGTCCATGTTTGAAAGGGAGGAAGCAGTGAGGGTCAGATATGAGGAGAGGGCTGTGTTCAAAGCTCAACACAGACCGTGGGAGATGTTTTCCAGGGGGACAAGGTGTGTGTGTGTGGTTGTGTGTGTGTGTGTGTGTGTGTGTGTGTGTGTGTTTGTGTGCAGACCGGAGCATGAACCAGTACGGACTTTTGACCTTAAATGACACATTCTGAATCCAATGGAGAAAAGCTGCAATCTATTCAATGATCTATTACTTACCAGATCAATCCCAAACCTCTGTGTTTACCTCCATTAGGACAACGACCTTTGACCTAGCCTCACTGTGTCTTCTCCCAGCTAAATGAACGCACTGTCCACACGTACCATCCCTGTACCCTGATCCCCACTTGAACCCCGCATTTTAAAGCATTCATCTATTTGGTTTATCATCAAAGAATATGAGGTATATGATGAACTATCTCTCTTTTACACCCTATTGTGGATGGGAAAGTTAAAACAAAATTCACAGAGAAGTGAAACAAAAAAAAAAATACAGAAAACACAAAGAAGAGAAAGAGACAAAGTGAGAAGTTAGAGGGCATTTTACGGCTGGGAATCCAAAATCACCCTCTTTCACTTTTGCCTCCTTCTTTCCTCTTTATCATGTAAAAAACTAGCCTTTGCCCCAGTCTATCCTCTTCTTTTATGTTTTTGGTTGTGTAGCTGTAAAGCTTTCAGTGTGTTCTCCTTGTGGAAAAAATATAGAGAACAGAAGCAGCACTGTGCCTCAGAGAGCACCTCATGCTGTCACTCTGGCAGTTTTTTCACACATAAATCATATTTATGCTTTGAAACAGCATTTGAACTTGCCTTTTTTTTGTCTCATTATCAGGAGACACAAAGGCAAACGTGTGTCCAGAAAGCTCATATCAAATTTCCCGTCATTAAATCATGAAGTGTTCGTCACACACAGTGCTGCCTCTCACTACTGTGAGCTTCCCCTCCCCTTTAAGAGGAGAGTCGTCTCAGTGAGGGAGAGAATATTTTTATGGCCAACCCGTCGAATCAGCCATATTCTCTTATTAAATCCCTACAGGACCCGTGGTTGCATTTGGTTTAAAGAGGTAAGAAAGAACGTCAGCAGGGGGCAAAAAAAACAACAACAAAAAAAACATAAAACAAAATCCATCTCAAATACATCCCAGAAAATGAAAAAAAAGCACCTCTAGAAATAAATTAAGAAATAAATAGCCAGACAAAAAATGATAAGCAAATAAATCAACCCTACTTGAATAAATAGTACAATCAACAGTCTAAATCATCATTAATAATCAGAAATAAAAAGTCCAGAGAGATAGTTAAAATTTTTGGTCTAAAATCAAGTTATTATCATCAATGTTTTTTAGGATCTTTTTTTTTCTCAAAGTCTTTTTTGTAAGTTTTTTTCTTTTTAATACATTAGCGATAAGTAAGCAGTAGAACATAGATCTTTTTCTACAAAATCTATAGAAGCACTAACAGATACATTCCGTCTAAGAGTCAATGTGGAGAAAAGGTTTCACCTTTAAGGTGCAAACCCCACATCTAAAGTTTGGTTCGTGAAACGATTCTCGCGTGTCAACATTTTTTCTGGTGTGGACCAAACCAAATATTCTTTGGATACGTTTACGTCCAACTCTCAAACCGTCAACTTGACCGGGGCTGTTTCTGTGTGTATTGTTCTGTATCTTTAACCATCATCACTGCAGTGCCTATTCATTTTCATTTTTTTTTACCATCCCATTAACACCTACATACAGAAAAACACACAGTTTCACCTCAGACAAAGTGACACTAACCCATTTCTTTGCCTTCAAGCAGAGAAGGCAGTTCCTGTTCCTCTCTACTGTGTTTGGTTTAGTTCAGTATTTGGTTTGGCATTTTTAAGGTTTGCTATTCAACTCTTTGTTTTTGGCTTTTTGTGTTGTCTTTTTTCTTCCAAGACAGTCAGTTTCTTTATCTAATAAAAATCTGGAAGCTAAATTTTCACAGTATTTTTTCCAACCACCTGATAAAAATCTCTAGCACGACTACGAAAAAAATAAGGAGCTCTTGTAGTAAGTAAGCGAGTACGTTATTCCAAATGAGTAATAAGCACTAAAGTACAGTACATAAAACGGCATCAAGAGACACAGCAGAGATAAAACAATCAAAACCAACCAACAGAAAAATAAAAACAAATTTTTAGAAGATTTCAGTTCAGTGAGGTCATTTGCGTTTAGCTCCATCCAGGACCGAGGGCTGAGCTGGAGAGAGGCAGAGGAGGGGAGGAATCGTCTGTCCTTCTTCTGCTCACTTGTCTATCTGCCTGTCTTTTTTTTATCTCGCTAGCCATGCTACACAGTTTCAGAGTGGGGCGAATGCTGCAGCCCTAAACCTACCAGACAGACAGACAGAGAGATGTGACGGCCTCACTTCTTTCAACACCTGCACTTTGTCCTCCGCCCCTCCTCTCTCCGGCAACATTTGGTTAGGGTTCTTTTTGGTTTGCTTCTGTCATTCCTTGGGTTGTGTGTTTTTTGTCTCTTTTTTTTTTTTTTTTTTGGTTTGGGTTTATTTTTGGTATCCTCTTACAAAAAGTGTGACGCTTGCTCCCCTCACTACAGTGTGTCCTTCCTTCGCCTGTCCCAGCGTACCCTTCTTTCTGGGGGGTTCGGAGTAAAGGATCAGTTCCCTAAATAAAGCTTCCCCCGTGGGTTTTTCGACAGGCCAGGTGGAGGGGATTACACCAGGGGGCTTCCAGTGGTAACGTCCTGTTCTCACCCCCTGCCCCACCCCACCCCCACGGTGTCTTTATAGTGTTCATATGTCTGGGCTGAGGCCCCTTCAAGACGAGCCCAGCCTCGAGAATGCTTTGGTTTCCATTTGAGAATTAATGGCAGTCTGAGGTGGAAAATGACAGTGAAATGTGATTGATGGAGTGATGATGGAAACAGACAAATATCAGTAAACATGTCTAGACAGACAGGTGTCGGGGCATCTATGCTGATTGACGAGGCAGGAATGAGAGCCAGCTGTGACTAAAGTTGGCTTTATTGACTTATTTAGCCTTCAGTCTCAATGGTTATTACTTCAAATCTCCAATCACAGCCCCATTTCATACTTTAAAAATGGTCGCCACTCTTAACAAATGTTATTTTCAGTGTATGAAGTTTACAGGGCATGTTCATTTAGCCACGGAGTCACCGATAAAGGGTTATCTTTAAGAATGAGGAAAGAGTGGTCTAATTAAGAGCACAAAATGTCTCATGTTTAAATTCATTCACACCTTGAAATTAACTTGCAGTGTGCCAACTCTATTTTTTGATCTATTGGCACTTAGTGAGGACTGAGACAAGCATCTTTTCACCTTTGTCATCTCTGTTCCTGCAGAAAAGTCACATTAAAAACAAAATGTACGTTGATGACACACATATGTATGATGAAGACAAAGATGATGACAATGATGATGATTCAAACCCCAAAAGCTAACACTAAAAAAGCTGCAACAATAAATAGGAGCTGGATTGTAAAATTACGCTAATAAATAATTAAAAAAAACAAATCCCAACTGTACTTCTCAAAGTGTAAAAAACAGATACTGAATAACAAGACTCTGTTTGGGAAATTTGAAATAAAAAGGAGAGATGAAAGCTTTTCTATGCTCTTAGAACCAGAGGTAGGTAAAGAGACTAAACGCATTAAGATACAGCAGTACTGGTAATCATTCACACACGAGCTTTTGACTCAGTAACGGGCTTTTACAAAGTTATCCAAAATATCTAGCATGAAAACTTATATGAGACACATGAGCTGACACAGACAGGGTGAGTCAATGGCAGGGTGGATTGGCTCTTGATGTGTGTGTGTGTGTGTGTGTGTGTGTGTGTGTGTATGTGTAAGTAGCAGTAGCAGTAGAGTCCTGGTCCTGGATAGCTTCAGTATTTACACGTCCTTTGAATAAAGCTTTTCTCTCCGTATTTTTGGTATTTGGGATTTTGGTATGGTTGACGTTTTTTTTTTTGTTATTTTGTTTTTTTTTTGTCATTGTGTATTCCTCCTCCGCCTCCTCCTCAGGTAAATTTTTGGTTTAAACTCATCCTCCCTACTACTTTTCCTTCAGACCCGCAGCTTTTCAAAATAATATGAAAAAAACGTAAGCAAAGTCCTCCTCTCCATTTTTTTTGTTAGGCCGCCATTCCTTTGTCAGATAGTAAAGTTATTTTGTCATTTTTGGTTTATGCACTTCGACATGCATCTCTGCCGCCTCTTCCGTCTCTTTGTTCAAGAGTCAGTGGTTTGTTTTCCTTCAGAGAGAAAGAGTCGAGAGGCGCCATGTCGATATCACACGTTATTGACAAAAAGGTCCCACGTTGCCTCCTCTCCATCTGTTTGGATAGATAAAGATTTTTGGTTTCAATCTTCCCCTTTCCCCCCTTCTCCCCTCTTTCACTTCTTTCCCTCCCTCTCTCCTCTTTCATTATGTGTATTTTTGGCATCGAAAGACTGGGAGAGAAAGAGAGAAAGAGCCATTGCGAAAAAAATAATGGAAGAAGAGCGCAAGAGAGAGAAAGAGATAGCTTTGGTGTGAAAGGCGAGGTTCTTGTTTCCTCCTTCCTCCTCCTCTCTGATTGGCCCTTGGCGTGGTCACTCGATCTTGGCCCCGCCCAGAGAGGGCGGGCTGTGTGCCATTTCGCTGGAGGAACAGGAAGAGGCGGGGCTGGAGCAGGGGGAGGGGGAGCAGGGGGTGGGGCTGATGCTGCTGGCCGAGGGAAAGGGGGAGGGCTGGGAGGCTTTGGCTACAGCGGCACTGACCAGTCCAGCGCCGGGGTTCTGGCCCATGTGAAGGAGGGCAGGGTGGTTGAGGAACAGTGAGGAGGGGAGGCCCCCTCCCTGGCCCCCAGAGGTCCCCAGCATCACCTTACTGCCCCCCTCAAGACTGGAAAGAGGCAGCTGGCCACCACTGGCTGCTAGGGCTGAGGGAGAGAGAGAGGGACGAAAACAAGGTTAAATGAATATTCCACCATCAGACACTTTACTGTATTCCAGAATCAGATTCAACTTTATTTGTTTTTGCTATTTTTAATAACTTTTGCTCTTGCTATTTATTCTTCTTTATTCTTCCATCACCTTTTCTCAGGTAGATTTTTTGTTTTAAAATTATCCTCCCTTCTCCTCTTCCTTCAAACTATTCAAAAAAGGAAAATGTTTTTGTCATTAGTAAGTAATATTTAGCTCATTCGAGAAGTTGTTTGTTAAAAAGTATTTTAATTCCCGTATTCATCTACCAACTTTCAGTCAGCATCCCTCATCTAGGAATACTCAAGTTTGTCATTTCCTACAGCACAGAGCCAAGCCAGAGAAAGTGCCTAGACTTGTTGTATTCAGGAGAAACAAGAAAGCACAGGGAGTGGCCCAAGGTGCTCAGAAAGTTCGTCTGGTTTTTTTTGGGAGAATCACTTGAGTGACAGCTAAGAAACATTAATTTCGAAAAAACACAAAGTCACACCCAACAAAATTTCAACTGTGAGCCAATAGAGATAAGGGTTGTTGCAATAATTATCTAATATCTGTAGCAAGCTAATCTTGTGGAATCAGATACAGCACAGCAAAAGGTAAGCTGACATGAGTGTTGTTATGGAAACAAGGTTGATGACTGGCTTTTTCCCCGCTTCATAAACATGCAGGGCTTCTTTCACTATCAAAATGGTACAAGTGAATGCAGCCTAATAATATTTGTGATTGCACAGCAACGGTAAAACTGATTTTTCTTTTCACTTAGTGAAAAAAAAGTGTTAGGCACACCTACTACTCAAGTGCAAAATGTCTCGTGTGTGCACTGCATTATGGTCTGTTGAGGCTACTTTTGGTGAAGAAATTGTTATTTCTGCCTGGATTTCTTGTTGAATGACTGCTGAGCAGCAAAGTGGTGTGAAATACTCGATCCAAAATGAAGCTTTTGCTCTGTGATTCCGAAGGTCTGACACCAAAACCCGACTTTTACTTTTGATGGTTTAAAGGTTTTATGATATCAAATCCATTATAGCTGCACATATGTGCATAAAAAATAAGAAAAAAACATCCAAACAGCTCATGGACCACAAAGAATGAAGCAGGTATACAACTGTGTAAAACGTTTTTTACACAGTTGTAAATAATCAACATATTTAACAAATGATGAATTGAAGAGATGAAAGGCTAAAGATGAGTGAGACAGCACAGACGCACACACGAAAACACAGCCCGCACAATAACATAACGTAACCATTGTCACTCACACACAGACACTTGATGGGATGGATTCATGGATGTCGATGGCAACATATGACAAATAAGTCTACAACTCTCTCTGTCTCAGCTGCTTCATGCTGTGGATGAGCAAACACTCTCCGCTGCCTATTCATCTGTGTCTCCAGTCAGCAGTCTACCAGCGCGATTTGATTCACCTACCATGCATAACTGTATTACTCACCAATCACACTTCTCTTTTTAATACGTCTCTCCCCACCTTCTCATCCTCACAGCAGAAAGAATGATCAAGAATTAGCTCTGCTGACAGTGGTTGGGACTGTTTGTCAGTCACCCTTCTGCGGGACTGTGCACTCTTTTTTTTGTGCTATTCTTTCACAGGTCTGAATTGAAGGGAGTTACGTGTCCTGTACAGTACTCGTCTGAGTTTGAGCATTTATGTGTGTGTAGGAGTGCATGAGAGACAAATATTTGTGTAAGTGCACGAAAGCTGGAAAATGTATTACCTATACACAGAACCTAAAAACTCTTTTCTGGGTGGTATTATGTATCCTGTTAGCCTATGATTTTTCCAGAAATGAAATAATAAAGAACACCTCCACCTCAGCCTTTTCCTCTACGTTACATTCTGTTTGTCAGTGATGTTGATAAACGCATTTGCCTTTCAATGTCTCTCTCACACACACCTTGGATAGTGGCCAGGGGATTGTTACCGAGGAGGGCTTGGTTCATCCCTGTGTTAACTCCCATCACAGTGTTCCTGTTGTGTCAAACACACACACGTATAGATTCACACACACACACAGCATCAGACATGTGCAAGCATATATACGAACACAGACAGGCAGAGGAGAAAAGGTGAGGAAAAAAAAAAAAAGGTTTGGCAGCAAAGACAAACAGAGGGCAAATTCAGTCCTGCACATATAAAGAACAGTAGTTTGCTGTACAGATGTAAACGATGTAAAAAAGAGGTTAGACATTTGGAAAGAAACAGATCATATTGAAAAATGTTATAAAACATCAAAACTCCCATTTACTGTGCATTTATAATACGGGATAGAAATGATTCAAAATGTAAATCTGCACATGTGTGTCTCTGTTGTATTCACCTCAAGTTTGCAGCAAAATCGGTGATGTAGTTAGACACGTCACCGTTCTTTTTACCCATACGCCATAAGCTGTGAACACAAGAACCACACACACAAACACACAGAGGTTGAGAATACACTGCTGCAGAGAGGAAGCAGTGGCACCCAATGGCAATGCTGGGGTATCAGTGTGTGTGTATGTGTGTGTGTGTGTGTGTGTGTGTGTGTACAGTATCAACCATTTAACTACAAACTGCAGGTGAACCGAGCATGGTGCCGTGCAGTATTCATGGTGAGCATGTCTCTGGAAATGTGCGGCTGTGTGCAGTGGTACTGTGTGTAATGTTTTAACTAAATTTGTTCAGTTGTGGTGGCCACCATGGATAAAGAAACCGTTTTTTAATTTTAAATAACAACATTGTAATTCAGATGAAAACCAAGCATAGACCTAATACTTAAAGAGTCAGTTCCCTAAAATTACAAAACAACCTACTTTCTCACATCTAGTGGCAACTAGCGGATACTGTAGGTTTTGCTTAATTTGTTCAGGTCTTGCAGCCAACCCCACATATTGGGGAAGAATCGAATTTTGTCTGTGGTGCTCACAACAGAAAAAGAAAGATTGTTTTCCATTACCTATGTACTAGTTACTTTGGATAATTACCTGAACACAATTTTCTAGTTATAATAGGGACTTTTTCCTTAGTAGAGAGCAGCAGAAGAGAAATGTTGCTCTTGACCTTTTCAAATGTAACATTCAGACCACACCACAAACAACATTCAATACTTGAAATGCTTGAAAAGAACTAGTTTGTATAAACACGTTGTCTGACTACACTGGATGGTTAGTGTGTTTATAGTTGTTCCGAATGGCCATACTTGGAAGCAGAGCGAAAAGCCGGCCCTCAGAGAGAAGGGCGATAATGGCGCACATTTTCAGACAATCTCTACTGGAAGGCATTCATAGTGTTGCACTCATTAGTTCACACAAACAGCGACAGAAATTGTTGTGTAAAGAATGAAAAAAATAGGACTTTAGGGAAAGTTCAAACCCTGCCAATTTTCTCAACTCCACACACCTGGCCAATGGCTGCATGAAGTGGGAGTGAATGTCGTATTGTTGGTTTCGGAAAGTTACAGAAGTGACAGAAATGGGGGGGTTTCAGAAGCTGTTCGGCCATCCCAAAAGCAATTCTGCTGAAGCATATTGGCCCTTTCAGAAACAGATATCTTAAAGCCTGGCCAAATACAACCCCAAATATCAGAATGGCTAGATATCCCTAAGGTAAGTGAAAAATATATTGTTTTTTTACATAATTTGGGTGAACCGACACTTTAAAAACCCAAATTTGCCCTCACCATAACTTCTGTGAAGTAAGCGACTGGGGATTCCCAAGTGGTGCGTTTTGTAACTTCTTACCCGGTGTTAAGATTGAGTGTGCTGTGGCTGGGAGTAGCTGGGCTGGCCGTGCTGCGGGGAGGAGGAGGAGGAGTCACGGGGGAGGGTGCGGAGCTGAGAGAGGGGTGGGTTGAGCTGAGGGAGCCGTGGGTGGAGGTGAGGCTGGAAGTCAGGGGGCAGACGGAGGACATGGTAGTCACTGTTGTGCTGCTGAGACTGGTCACAGCCTGCGACAGCTGGCTGGACATCTGGCAAAGAGACAGAGAGACAGATTCAGGTTTCTGAACCTACAGTTGAAAAACAGGGTCGTGTTTATTATCAATTATTCATTAAAACACATACAGGTGAGGTGATGTGACTGTAAGGCATTTGTGTCCATTAAACTAATAAGTGTATCAGGGATGTCAACGTTGGATATTTACCATGTGAGGGCTGTAGCAGGGCGGTTTGTGCGTTGGTGGGGCGGTGGGGGGCTGGCTGGGTAGGGGAGGGGTGGCACTGGTGGGATTGATGCGCTTCTCTTTCTGCCGGCGGTTACAGAACCAGACCCGGATCACCTCTTTCTCCATGTTGAGTTGCTCGGCAATCAGCAGGATCTCTTCTGAGGTAGGCTTCTGGTTCTGCGGGAAGAGAGGGAGACAGAGACCTCAGATTATTTCAACAGTGCTATATTTGAGCCACATGATTCAAAACATTAAAAACACCAAGACATAAATTATGTTCATTAACACGAATAGAAGAATGTGACATCTAAGACTTAACAAATTGCCAGTTATTAAGTTAAAAGCCTTAAGCATTTTATGGTACCATTAACTACAATGTTGGCAACTCAGTCCTGTATAGTGGTGACAAGAATACACCGATGGTTTTTAATTTACATACACTGACACCATAAAAACATTATCAAGCAGGTTCAGGGTCAGTTATTAAATTAATCTGCCCTAGTCACAAATGTGTTTTGTTCCTCGGTCAGGCAAAAATCAATCAATTTAACAAAAGTGTTTGACTTCATATGAAAGTGAAGGATAATTTTTAATCAGCTTTTTCAAATTTCTAACGAGTTTCAATTTCTTAATTTTTTAACTTAATTAATAAGATTAATTGTGTTACCGTCATGAATGAGCGCTCCAGGGCCACGCGTACATTCGTCTCGATGCTGGTTCTCTTCTTTCTGCGGCGACCAGGAACCCCCTCGAAGCCCAGAGAGGGAGAGGACAGGGAGCTGGGGCTGGGCAGGGTACTGTCTATGGACATGGTCTCTGAAGGAGGAAAACAAACATACACAAACATAAAAACAGACTGAATGTAAGGCGAATTTATATTTTCATACTCTTTAAGTAGGTACTTTAAACGTATATTAGTCTGTAGAGTGCTGTTATTTAGATGAGCGCTCACCTGCATCATTGAGCCACTTCTCCAGCAGTGGCTTCAGCTTGCACATGTTCTTAAAGCTCAAATTGAGGGCTTCAAAGCGGGAGATGGTTGTCTGGCTGAAGTCATTGCCATACAGCTTCCCCATGGCCAAGCCTACATCTCCCTGGTAGAGGGATAAAAGAAGAAAGTTTTAGACAAATCGGAACACATCTGTGATTAAGAAACATTCAATACTGATGTAACCTGCATGTGTTTCCCCCTACCTGTGTGAAGCCCAGTTTGATGCGTCTCTGTTTGAAAGTGCGGGCGAACTGTTCCAGCTCCTCCAGGTCACTGGGCTCCTCGGGGTGAGAGGTCACTGAGGGCATCGTGGTCATGCCTCCACTGCCGCTCACCTCCACACTCTTATCTCGCTGCAGAAGGTACGACATCGGAGGAGTGAAAGTGAGAAAGAGCAGGTTATCCCTGGACTGGGTTGTCCTTTTCCACTGACTAAAGCTTGAGAGTTTCCTCATACCTGTGCTTGGAGTCCCATTCTAGTTGGAGCAGACAGCAGGCTCCCTTGGTTTTGCTGAGGTAGCGGAATAAGATTTGGTGTCGATAGGAGTCCTGAGAAAAAAAAAAGCACATTATCAGCTATAGTCACGACAAAAAGGCGAAATTCATGTTAACATTTCTGCCAAAAACATAATAAAAATATTCATGTAACCGGCGTCCCCACCTTGCTGGGCCTGCTGTGCCTGTGGGAGGAGGAACTGGGCAGGAGATTGGAGCGGGTGGCCAGGCACCAACACCAACTGTTGAAGCTGGAGCAACTGTTGGATGTCCTGTGCAATCAAGAGAGAGTGTATGTATTGATAATTCCTTATGATCTCATAAGCACAGATAGAGAGCTCAGTCACACAAAAATGTGTTAGTATGTTATGTGAGAGAAACTGATTCAGATGTGCAGAAAACATAGAACTAAGAGGAAAAACTTTGTTATTGTGAAAAGAAAGGGAAAATGTGTGTTTTCATGCAAAGTGGAAACTGTGAATCATAAAATATACGACACACATGCAAGAAGAATTGTTCCGTGGCTTGATACTGTTTCCTCAATCAACCCGCTCATCAGGAGGTGGCTTTGATTGACAGTCAGTACCTGGGCGGTGAGCTGGATTGGCTGGGAGAGGGTAAGCTGGGGTGGAGGCGGTGGGACAGGGACACTTTGGGCTGTCTGTTCCTGTGTGCTCTGTCCCTGTCCCTGGGACTGCGACTGAGTCTGCTGACCCGTTTGTCCCGCCTGCTGCTGCTGCTGCTGGGCTTGCTGATTTGCTGCTGCGGCTGCCTGAGCTTGCTGATTGGCTTGGGCGGCTGCATGGGCAGCATGAGCGGCGTGGGCTGCATTGGACTGCTGCACAGCTGCAGCCAGAAGCTGTGCCTGAGCCTGCTGCAGCAACAACTGCTGCTGTGCTGGCAACAGAGCTGTCAACTGGCGAAGAGAAAGAGGAGAGCAGAGGGCGGAGGAGAGCAGAAGGGAGGAATGGGGAAAATTGAGATAAAATAGAAAAGAAGGAAATGGATAGGAGGGGACAAAGAAGAAAACAAAGTGTTCAAAAAGAAGCACAAGAGAAGCAAGCAAGGTAAAAGCAAAGCAAAGTGTGTGTGCCTTTGCGCATATAACAGAAGTCTGTCTTACCCCTGCTAGTTGGGAGCCGGTCAGCATGAGCTGTGTATGTTGCAGGGCCGTCTGTGAGGGGGTCGGGCCGTGAGAGGGAGGAAGGGCCGGGGACATCTCACCACACTCCTCCATCTTATTCTGTGAGGAAGACAGGAAACAGAGGGGCAAATGTAGAAGAATATCAATTAAATTAAAAAAATACATGTATCCAAAACAAATATCCTAAATCAGCTTTCTCCCCTCAGAACATTTCCATTATTGTACTGCTGAAAATAGTAATTATACTGCTCCTTTCTAACAAAAATGCTAGAATGTGATTGTAAAAAGTATACCTGCACTAAAAATGAAAAGAGAACAAATATCAAAAACCCAAGACAGGAAACCAACCTTCCCAGAACTTAGAACTGGTCAAAAAAGCCAATTAGAAACATACAACTACAACTACATTAGCTTACCTGGCTATTTAAAGTCATGACAGGCAGTTTTTAAATTTATGTGTAATTTCAAGTAATGCTCACAAGCTAACCAGAAACGTGTCTCAGGACATGAGTCTACTAGTCTCTGTTTTTCTTGCACACAGTGACGATCTCTTTTCCCAGGATCAGGCATGTTTGAACTGGCAGAGGGGACTCCTCTATCTCACTGATTTGCATATCTCCTCTGATATGCAAATTAAGAGGATTTTTCGCTTTCTGGTGAGTTGTAGCATTATAGATTTATTGCAGTTCTGAATGCACTTTGTTAAGACAGAGTACCGTCATTCTCTACCCTTTGGGAGTTTGTTTACATTCAAGACTGAGCGGAGAGTTGACACATTATGAACCTCAACGCTGAGCACAACCAGAGCATTACAACGCATAGAAATGAACACAAAGGTGGGGCAGCTATACTGTCAATAAACCTATTGTGTGGGGTTAAGACACAAAAGATGCACAAACATGGGCTCAGGCATACACGCAGACATGCACAGGCAGTTCAGTGTAAGGGACACACACACACAAACACACACACACACACACACACACACACACACACACACACTCACCTTGTTGCTGCTCAAGGTTGGTGACAGGGGAAAGGGATTGACTTTCATAGACTGAGCCAAGAGGAGAAGAAACAGACAGCATATCAGAAATTATTGCCCAAAATGACATTAAAGGCATCGTATTTTATTTGATAATAAAAATAGATGATTTATCAATAGAAAAATATTATTTATTAATTTCTGATCAATTGTTTTAATAATTTTTTTTTGCAAACGTGCCAAAAATTCCCTGTATCCATCTGTTCATATGGAAGGACTTGTTGCTTTCTTTTGTTTTATATCATTGCAAGATGAATTATCTCTGGATTTTTAACTCTTTATCAGATAAAACAAGCTATTTGAATCCGTCACTTTGGTCTCTGTTAAATCATGATTTTCATTTTTCCACTAAAGTATTAAATCTTTTAGACTACAACATTACTTTGAGAATAATTGACACCTGACGACATCTCATTGTTATCTTTTTCGGCGGATCAGTTATGTAGGTGAAAGAGGTGGGAGATAAACGTAATAATCATAGGATTCAGTTGTACCTGGTGATTTGATTCAGGTCCATTCCGCTCAGAATCTGCGTGGGAGGGAAAGGAAAAAGTGAGAAGCCGATCATGTGTTATGGCACAAATGCGACATACAGTATCAGGGCATGGATATCGTTTTATATTCAATATATATGTGCTCCACATGTGAATGTGTTTATTTGCATCTTACCTGTGCCCTCCAATGGTGAGTCAGCCCCTACTTTCTCAACCTCCACTGACTTTGACATCCTGATATCTGTAACAGGAAGACACAAAGATAAACAACAGTCAGATAGGCTAATTCTTAAATCTGTGTCAGACAAAAAAAAAAAAAAAGAAGAAGACCATAGCAGAATAAAAGACATTTACGAAGCAAGTGATCAGAATCTGGGCGACGAGAGAGGATGCCCTCAACATCAATCTTAGATAGGGTAGGGTTGAGTGTTTTCAGGTCACAGAGTGGGCCTACACACTGTACACCAAACAATGTGGCTGAATCATCCACAGGTTGAATGAGTCCCACATTCATTCACTCTTTCCAATTAGTGGTTGAACATAGAGTAGGTTGACCCAAGGTGTTTGCTTTTTCTAAATTTAACTCAAGGTATTTACGTGGGAGCTCTTCACTAAAAATGTCTCATGTTGTGTCTCACTCATTATAAGGCCACATCACTTCCTGGTTGATACTGTTTTGGGACAGTCCCTATGGCAACAGCAGTGAATGGAGGCAAGCAAGAAATTTAAGTCTTTAACTGTTTATCACAAAGAGAATGCAGCATTTTTGGCAGAAGAGAGTGCAGGAAAGACGGGAAAGAGAGTGATTTGAGGAGAGTTTTGTGGAGTTGTGTGTGTCTGTGTGTGGGTTGTGTACATGTCTATATACTTGTGTGTGTATCTGTGTGTAGTGGTTTTGTTTTTGTTAATCACTCACTAGTATTATCTCACTTTAAAAGCCTTTTTATTAGTCTGAAACCACAACCTGTAAGACAACTTTTGTTGTGTCCATTTTTTTCTCTTGTTCTCTCTTTCCCTGACAAACACCCACACACACACATGCACACACACACACACACACACACACACACACACACACAGCTACTTCCCTTTTGTGAAAACATGCAAATCTGCCCAACGACCAACTAATTATATCTGCCACCTGCATAATAAACTCTCAGTCTCCCTCCTCCTTTTCCTCTCTCCCCTTTCACCCCCCCTCTCCCCTTTGTCTCTCCTGTCTTCATCCTGCTGTTTCTCATGTTGCAGATGAGAGACAGCTGACATTAAGTCAAATGGTAATTTTCCCATCACCTTATTGTTATGCTTTTATCAATATGGCACCCAAATATACAGAGTATACTCTTATTTGACTTTCTGAATACCAACAACCAAGTGGTCAAACATGCTTTTCACCATTGGGGGGCAGCAGTGATACATGGAGAAGATGACACACCTGATCCACTGACCGCCACTCACCTGATGCCAATTTTAAATGACCAAACCATCAGTCCAGTGCAGTTTTTATAAAGACAAGAGTGTATAGTTAAAATGAGCCCCTCCCTGATGAGAGGCACATTCAGCGGCAGAAACAGATTTGTTTCAGTGAAACAGATGTGAGAACAGCTGACTTTGGTACATGCATTGTCTTTAGTTGAAGGGGGAAGTGGTGATGAGCTCAAAAAGCTCCACTCTGCTGCCACACTGGCTGCAACCTGGGGTCAGGGCAAACACACACACACACTGACCGCAGGATTCCCCTCCAATAAATGGACTTCTGCAAAAAGCTAATTGGGTCACCAACAATGTGGATCCAAGCATCTGGTTAATCTATTTTAGGGTCAATTTGTGGTTATTCCAACATTACTTATAGCTCCTGTTCTGGTAACATATGGGAACGGCTATAAGTGAAACCAAAAAACTGTCCAATCTTACTCAATTCCTGGCGAAGGACCACTGAACCAAATGTAAGGTCTTCCTCTCAAGATGCACACATTTAAAATTTTGTTGCAAGGTAACACCTCATAATGAACAACAGTTAATAACATACTGTAAATGTCACTTCTTTTACATTGGACTATCTGGTGCTCAGTATGTTCAGTGTACAACACTAAAGCCAAATCCACCATATAAAATGATTGCCCAGCTCATAAAACAGCTTTAATGTGAAGTTTTCTTGTAGTGCACAGCCTGTTCGAAGGAAAGGTGTGATTTGATTCATGGTTCAAAATGGCCTATAGACAGTAGCATGGTGAATAATGTGGTCAGTAATACAGTGTTGGGACAGTATATCATGTTGCTGTGTCTTTTTCTCACTTCCCCTCCCGACTTCCCCTTGTACCGGGTTGAACGCAGAGTGCTAAACCCAACACTTACTGTCAGTGAGGCTATTAATATTAGCTCGCTCTCTCTCACTCTCCCTCACGTTTTCTTTCATCTCTTAAAACCTCCCTCTCTTTAACAACATATTGCTGCAGACATACACACACACACAGTTTGACTTGACACAGATCAGAGTTACATGTTATAAATGTGTTTACAATTTTAATAAAGTTATGAGCAAGTAAGCATGAGAATAAGAGGCTTAATCTCTTAACAATGGCTTATTGTTTAGTCTTTTTACATGGGGAAAAACTATGTACAGTAGTGTTAGGAAACTTTTTTTAACAAGTACAAAGTTTAATTGCTATGTGTCTTTCATCCAACATTAAGCTGTTACAGCCTATGCAAATCTTACAGCAAAGATCAGGGTTTATCTTTTACCCAGTGAGACCAGCGTGCTACACCATACTCACTGTATCTTAAACAGACCAAATTTACTGCTGTATAATCCTGTGTCATGAATAAATGATGCAATAGAAAGGAACAAGGAACAACAGTGTCTGTGCTCAGCCTGGACTGTTTCTGTTATTCTCCTCTGGGTATTTTGGCTGAGATGAAACTCCAATGCAACCAACCCGAACCCTCACCCCCCCATACACCCCACCCACCCCTCACCCCACTTCCTGATTCAGGACACAACCCCTGCACCAAGGGGGTTGTCTGGGATCTGCAGTCATCACACCAACTAACTACAAATTTCAAAAACCAAGCAGCACTGAGTGGTGCCGATTTTGATTGCAAATAAATATTTTCCATTTAAAACGGAGCGTCAAAGAGTCGACTATCCATCTCTGTTAAGACGAAGTAATAAGCTGATGTCAGAATTTGTCAATAAAATAAAGAGCTGAGCAAATAAATTAAAAACAAATAAGTAGATGAAGACGGACATTTATTAATAAAGCGAGAAACTGAAAGGGAAAATCTAACAATTGAGTGAGAAGCTAAAGGAAAATCTGCAATGTCACAGCAGCAGGTTGACCATCAAGACTGTGATATTTCATTACAGTCTGTGCCACTGATGCTGTTGGTTGTCTTATCAAATGTAAGTTTTTTCTCTCGGTTTTTTCGACTTCACACAAAAATGACTCATGAATGAAAATGCAAAATATGAGCTCATAAAACTCCTTATTAATAAAAGCAAACGCCGCTGGAAAATAGACAGATGTGTTTGTGTACAAAGCAATTTAAAAAAAGACAACACATAACGAATAATTTGCTAATTTACTAATTTCTCAAAAATAGGCCTTTGCCAGTGAGAACCTTTCTAACAGTTTAAACTGTATGCAGAGATATGTTAATTTATCAATGTAGTGAAACATTATTCCCCCTTATTGTATTGATGCACTTTGAGCAGATGAAAAGGGTTGTACGTGGAGGCAAGAAGACCATACCATTAATTAAAACTGTGGAAATGCCACTCTCTAGACAAAGCTAACTCTTAATATTCCTCACATATCCTCTTTTAATTTTGGCATAAATTAGCAAAACTGCTAAACTGTTCAGTTGACCTTAACATGGCTCAGGCATGCGAAAATAATGGTACAAAATATAAAATTTCTACTGAGTAAAATTAGTTACTACAATTTTTTTTGAGAATTTTTTCTTTTGCATTTACCTTTTAAACTATTACACTTTATTTTAATTGCATTGTAATGCATTGACGTGTATTCGCCTTTGCTGCAATTTGTGATCAGGATGTGTCGACCTGGTCAGAGTAACTTACAGAAGGTGACAGCAGTGACCACATCAAGTTAATAAGTGACTCGCTGATATTTAAGCCATGAATCACTCCTTGGTAAACCTTGATAACATACATTGCTAGAGAAATGTGTAATTTTTTTAGAAATCATAATAGGACACCAAAGACTGAGAAGTATGAGCTAATTGACATTTAAAATTTGATTACTGGTAATTGGTGAGTCAGCCAACGGTGCCGTGCTTTCCTCTGAGACTTGTTAGTCAGCTGCCACTGCTCGCAGCCTGAGCTGACCACCAAAACAAGGCCGTAGGGCTTCTGCTATTTTTTCATCATCATTTTTTAATTACTGACAATGACAATTATTTTAGGCCTTTCCCAAACTGATCATCTGTCTTTTTAAAAAAAATAAGTATCTTTGTATCTGACTGCTTTAAAATGTGTTTCAAATTCGATAACAGAAATTTAACTTTAAAAATGGGCAAAGCAATAATCAGTGCAACCCCCACACCTCCAACACACACATGCACACAAACACACACAAACAGAAAGTGTACACCAGTTTCAAAGTTGCACGGGAAGAAACCTTATCAGCTTAATCTATCTATAAACTGAACACAAATATATTAGTGCCAGAGTGCTTGACAATAACAAGAGTCTTCTGATGACGGAACAATAATCACAATATAGCAAAACAGTGGTGAGACACACAAACTACAACACTGATTTTTCTTTACCAATATGTTTCAAAAGACATTTGAAAAAACTTTTTTTTTTGCCTGTATTCCCTCAAGCTTTTTTAGCATTCAGTATTCAGTATAAGCACACACACACACACACACACACACACACACACACACACACACACACACACACACACTCACACACACACACAGACACAGAGGCATGCTATGGGCTGGTGAGGTGTCTGACCTTTCCCTCTGCCTGCGACAGGCGTCCACCCATCCATGCATCATCCCTCCATCCCCACCTTTCTCTTCGTACTGCCGCTCGCTCTTTGATGTTCTCTAATTAGTTGAGCTTGTTAGACCCAGTGGCATTAATCAACAGCATAGACACAGTTCTCTTACTCTCTCTCTTTCTCACACACACACACACACACACACACACACACACACACACACACACACACACACAGTTCCCTCTCCCTCACGCAAAGCTTAATTGGTCTTGGTATATGAAGGCCAGCACAGAGAGAGAGCTGCACAGACAGTCACTCACCTGGCAACCACATACTGGAGAAGTCCTTTGATGCTATTGCCGCTGTCTTGGTCATATCTGTGTCTGTGTGAGAGTGTGTGAGCTCACTATGTAAAGAAAAACTGTCTCTAACCAAAAGGAGGAGTGTATCAAATCATATGGCTAACAGAATCACTCTCTCCCTCCCTCTTTTTCTGTCTGACAAAGTCCACAACCTCAAGCCCCACCTCCTCCCCCACATCCTGCAACATAACAGGAAGTAAGCTTTAAAAGAGTAGGAACCCTCGGAGAGAAAAATACAAGACAAAAGAAAAAAAAAGAAGGGACAAGCAAGAGGTTAGAGAGTGGGAGAGAGTGAGTGAGCGTGGAGATCGAAAAGATACACGAGGTGAAAACGAGGGGGATGATGGGTACCGACGGAAAGTGATGGCGCGGCTGGAAACAGCCACTCACTCACACACACGCATGAGAAAAACAGCAGGCTTGACATTCTGACCGAAGAGCGTATGATACGTTTGTATGATATATGACCCAGTGTACCTTAAAAACCTCCCCAAAACTCAACTGATCAGAGTTTCTCCTCACCATTAAGCTATTTTAACAGGTACTTGTAGCCTGGTTTGTCTATACTGAGTCATGACCATCTCTCCCCTCGGTCACAGCTCTGTTTATGGAGTAACTACTATCAAATACATATGTGGGCATAAGGGGGTCTGTTGAGGGGGTCGGCACATACAGGAGAAGATGTGAGACATACTCAGCTAAGTGTACCAGCCACAGCTCTGGTCTACACCAAGCGGAAGGAAAAACTCTGTCACAACACTCAGTGCACCGCTGACCATCCCACACTGTGGGCTGCGTACAGTGATACACCACAGAAACCTACACGAATCCCATGAATCTCTACATATGATGGATAGATGTGGCATGAAAGTGGAACATTACAGATAAACTAGATATGAGCCACTATCAGTACCGCCCACAAGAACAGACTAAAAAGCTGCTAAAAAGTGAAACTCTGAAGTCGGGGAATGAGCTCAAGGAAATGGAATAGCACGTTTCAGCAGAAACACAGTCCAGATTTTCAAATCTCAAAGTGTCGATGTGCTGCTCCGACTGTAGGCCGAGCTGACCACAAGGTGGCACTCTTGATTCTCTAATTCTGATGAACAAACTGGCTCCATACCTGGAAGAGAAGAGGAGAGGAGGCTGAACACCCTTCCCTCCCCTTTCCTTCTCCCTTGTTCCGAGTTCACTAATTCAAAAGCTAACGGCAGCAGAGTTCCCAAGTTTAACCTTATAAATACTTTATGTGGTGATTTACAACAGCCCGATGTACTGCTGGATAGGCGCTCACTAAGAATTGCAAACGACACTGCACTGGAGGTGCTCTCTATTATGCGGAGACATCTTTTTTAAATCTTTCCTCAAACACACACAAATACTGGTGTACTGACACATGTAAATAAACATCAGCATAGAAACTTTGGTTAGATTGAAACAGAGTTTTCCTAGGAACTCAGAAAGGCATAAGACTTTTTTTAGGAAATAGCTGGATTTAGCGCTGAAACAATTAGTTGATTAATTGGTGAGTCAATTGAAAGAAAATTATTCAGCAATTATTTTGGTAATCAATTAATCATTGTAGTCATTTTTTAAGCAAAAATGCTAAATGTCAAACTTCTCAAAAGTGAGGCTTTTCTGCGTTTTTTCATTCTATATTATAGGAAACTAAATGTCTTCGGGTTTTGACCTGATGATCAGGTAAAACAGGAATTTGAGGATACAATCTTGGACTTCAGAAATTCTGATGGGCATTTTTCACTATTTTTGGACATTCTAAAGATAAACAATTAACTGATTAATCGGGAAAATAATTGATAATATAAATGATGAATACAGCTGTAGCTGAATTTGCCTCCCCAGTTCTTTCTTTCCTTTTTTGTTTTTTGGTGCCAATCATAACAAATAACTAATATCACAGATTTCTAAGGTGCAGGCTACACACCAAATAGACTTGAGGCCTGAGACAAGTCTTCAGTTTTGCCAGTTTATTTGGCCACATTATTTATGTGATAATGTTTTGGCCTTCTTCAGGGCATGAACAGAAAGATGTGTTTGTGTATCTGTAAGTAATCAGTGGAGAGCGAGAGCGTGTTTGTGGACGTGTGTAGGAGTAAACCGACTGTCCAGGCCTCTTCAAGGACAGTGACAGACTGCACGTTGCAGAGGGCGTGTTTCTCTGGGTCAGAGGTCATCTGGGCAGCCTGGCTTTGGCCGTGACCTTTGTTCAAACCCCAGTCTACTCACATAACTACCAAACTGCGTGTGTTTTTGTATGTGTGTGTGTGTGTGTGTGCGTGTGTGCGTGTGTGTGTGTGTTTGTGCGTGTGCATAACCGTGTGTGCATTTGTTTGAGAAGCTAGAATAGTTGGCTGCTCTAAGTGTGTTCTAGATGTGTGTGCATTGTACAGTTCATGGCCATGGGGGCCTTCCCGCCCTGGGGAGGTCTGAGCCTTGTTACCATGGAGACCGGACCTTGCAACACTCCAGCTTTGCCACTTAGATGATACTGGGCCGATGGCGAATGGTTTCGGTTGAAGTTGACATATTGATACATACCACATAACGAACTGTGATATTATTGACTTGGAAAAAGAATAAATAAATATTAATAATAAAATTAATAATAATTCATTTTTATTAGGGAATATTTTTATTTTTAATAGGGAATATGAAACATGTTAATCAATTTTTTGGCTGCTAGAAGTTATGTTCATAAGATAACACACACACACACAAACACACACACGCACACACAAACATATACATAAATACATATAGATATACAAAATCTGATAGTGGGACCCCAGGGAGGAGGATGGGGGGAGGCTGAGGCCTCTAGAGCGCCATCAATCACTCCACTGTCAGAGAGAGAGGGAGAGGCAGGGAGGAAGGATTGGGGTTACCAAGAGAGAGAAAGAGAGGAATAGTGAAGAAAAAAGGAAGGGTGAAGGGAGAGTGATGGGAATGAAGGTGTGCGATAGACAGAAGACTTGAGAAAGGATGTTAGCTGGGGGTGAGGACGCTGGGAGGAAGACAAAGGGATAGAGAATGTGTGTATAATGGGTCATTGCAGGGACAACTCTGAGGTCTCCAAACCTGCCCAGTATCCCTCTACAGCTCAGCTCGCCTATATCTAGAGCAGCCTCAGGCCCAGAGCACACACTGGCTCTAATTCATATAATCCATCATATTCCTCTTCTTATAGAGGGGACATAGCATGGCTCAGTGACGGACCCACCAAGGCCTATACGCAGTCCAAAAGCAAGACTCTATTCTACAAGGTGAGAGATTTAAAATCCAGTCTAGTGTATAGGTGTGTGTGTGTGTGTGTGTGTGTGTGTGTGTGTGTGTGTGCATAACCGTGTGTGCATTGTGTGCATTTGTTTGAGAAGCTAGAATAGTTGGCTGCTCTAAGTGTGTTCTAGATGTGTGTGTATTGTACAGTTCATGGCCATGGGGGCCTTCCCGCCCTGGGGAGGTCTGAGCCTTGTTACCATGGAGACCGGACCTTGCAACACTCCAGCTTTGCCACTTAGATGATACTGGGCCGATGGCGAATGGTTTCGGTTGAAGTTGACATATTGATACATACCACATAACGAACTGTGATATTATTGACTTGGAAAAAGAATAAATAAATATTAATAATAAAATTAATAATAATTCATTTTTATTAGGGAATATTTTTATTTTTAATAGGGAATATGAAACATGTTAATCAATTTTTTGGCTGCTA
The DNA here is from genome assembly GCF_016859285.1 of Xiphias gladius. Taxonomy (NCBI): domain Eukaryota; kingdom Metazoa; phylum Chordata; class Actinopteri; order Istiophoriformes; family Xiphiidae; genus Xiphias; species Xiphias gladius. Next base: position 19,880,429 of record NC_053421.1, on the reverse strand, counting down.
GAAGTTATGTTCATAAGATAACACACACACACACAAACACACACACGCACAAACAAACATATACATACATACATATAGATATACAAAATCTGATAGTGGGACCCCAGGGAGGAGGATGGGGGGAGGCTGAGGCCTCTAGAGCGCCATCAATCACTCCACTGTCAGAGAGAGAGGGAGAGGCAGGGAGGAAGGATTGGGGGTTACCAAGAGAGAGAAAGAGAGGAATAGTGAAGAAAAAAGGAAGGGTGAAGGGAGAGAGTGATGGGAATGAAGGTGTGCGATAGACAGAAGACTTGAGAAAGGATGTTAGCTGGGGGTGAGGACGCTGGGAGGAAGACAAAGGGATAGAGAATGTGTGTATAATGGGTCATTGCAGGGACAACTCTGAGGTCTCCAAACCTGCCCAGTATCCCTCTACAGCTCAGCTCGCCTATATCTAGAGCAGCCTCAGGCCCAGAGCGAACACTGGCTCTAATTCATATAATCCATCATATTCCTCTTCTTATAGAGGGGACATAGCATGGCTCAGTGACGGACCCACCAAGGCCTATACGCAGTCCAAAAGCAAGACTCTATTCTACAAGGTGAGAGATTTAAAATCCAGTCTAGTGTATAGGTGTGTGTGTGTGTGTGTGTGTGCAGGTGTAGCCCCATGAGGAGTTGCAGGATTATAAACAGTAGGTCTAGCAGTGTGGAGACTACAGAGGTTGAGGTTTTGTATGAGAAGCAGCAGGGGCTAAAACACACTCACAGTGTTGGCTACCATGGGACCTGTGCCATCTCACACACACATGGACGCCGCCTACACCTTTACAAGACCTATTACTCTCCTATCCTAATACCTCTCAATCGCTCCTTTTCCTCTGGCCCCTCCACCCCTCCATCCTTCTCACACACCATTCCCCTTTTTTCTATATCATCCTGGCAGCCCATAGGGAGCCAGGCTTGTCTAGACAGACACCGCTCTCTCCCATGGCGCTACCAAGGTTGAAGCTTGAATCTTTTTCTTCCCTCCTCTCACCCCCTCTCCTTCTTCTTCTTCTTGTCTTGGCACAAGAGTGAAAGGTCTACTGGGAGAGACTGGTGGCCTTCATCGCTGGCTCAAGGAGCACTGAGGAATTTTTAGACCATACTGTTCAATTACACTGACGAAGCAGGCTCTTGTGTTGAATAGCCTTCATATTCTCCCTATTAAAATAAGAATAAGTGGGAATCTTTTGTTATGGCAACCATCATTTTTTTGTGCTGTTTCTGCCCATGTTCTCCCCGTTTCACCTTGGCCTGTTCTTTACCTGCTGTGTCTCTTTTCCTTCGAACCCTCTCATCATCATCCCGGTCTTTTTTCGCGACCTTCCCCCTTTTCTTTCTCCAAACTTTCTCTTCTCCTCCTCCTTCTCTCTTTCTCTCTCAGACCTGCTGGTCAGCAGCAGCTGTGACATCACTGGCCACTGTTCTCCACTCGGATTGGACACTCTGCCACGTTGCCAGGCAACAGCAGTGAAAGGTCTCAGTGTGAACGTGTGTGCGGCGTGCGCATATATGTGTGTGTTTATGTCTGTTTATAGCTACGTGAGTGAAAGGTGTTTGAGCTATTTTCCTCGCCTTGCCCTTTATCTGTGCATGAAGAATGATCAGAACAGATCTACTTCTATGCTTTATCTCAGATCAAAGCATGTAGATGATTGGGCTGCCTCACCACTCTCCACCACAGAAGAAGAGGGATGTGTGTGCATTGCGTTAATGAAAAAGAAAGACAGTACAAGTGTGCGTGTGTGCCAGTGTCTGCACTTGCGTCGAAGCAAATAAATGTGTATCTTCGTGTCGAATACGGGTATGTCTCTGTATGTTGCGTGTGTGTCTAAATGTGTGTGAGTGTGCGCGTGTATTTTATGTATGTGTGTAAGCCCCCGGGAGTGGGTGGTTATTGTATCTGACACAGCGGCTCTTTCTCGCGCCTCATATTTCTGGGCCGATCGATTCCTCTGACTCCCGACAAGACAATAATCGCACCTCCCTCTCTCACTCCATCACTACCATTATTACTGACCTCCCCAGGGAACGGACAGGGTGGAGGGAGGGAGAGAGGGATGAGGAAGGAAGGAAGGATGGAGGGAGGGAGGGTGAGGAATGAGAGGGGGACATAGAGTTGACAAAATGAGCCTGTGATGATGAAAAAGCAAAAAGGTACAATGTTGAAAATGAGACAGGAAGAGCTGGCCTGGAAAAGGGACATCAGCGGGGTAGCAAGGAAAAGAGACAGATAGGAAGGGAGAGAGGGTGAAAGCAAGAAGGTTGAGATAAGGTGATGGAGGGATGAGGTCAGAGGGAGAAAAGAGAGCAGGAAAGATGGGGATTTGAGGTGATAGAGTGAAAGGAAGAATGAGAGAAAGCTGAAGCATAACAGGAAAGGACAGGAAGGAGGCCGTGGCATGGGTTTAGAAAAAAAAAAGCAAGCAATATAGATCATGGCAAGAAAAGAAAAGAGGACACAAGTGAAGGAGTGCAGAGAGATGGAGGGCTGAACGGAGGGACAATAACGGAGAGAATTAGAGGAAGATAGATGAAGGATTTGCACTATCTTCTTCTAATAAAGGAGAGAATGAGAGATAGGGACCAGGGGAGGGAGAAACAGAGGGAAGGAGGGGTGGGTGGGGGTTAGACTGAGGTGAAAGAGGGAGAGACAGAGAAATATATAGGAACACACTCACGCTCACAGACAAAAGTAGACAAGCACAAACACACATAAACACACACACACATACACACACACAGAGCGCCATGGAGGTCAGCGCTCAGAAATATTATTAAATTGACAAGAGTACAATAGTTGATTGACAGGCTGACTCCTGCACTGCCATTCAGTGGAGAAGAATGGAGACAGACACACACACTCGAAATGCATGTACATCTGCACTTTCACTGAACAATCAACACAGCATGTAGAGATGTAGAGGTGCGCACACACACTGTCTTTTGTCTGTTTTGCGTGTGCATGTATGTGTGTGTGTGTCCGCGGTTGCCTGTGCGAGCCTGTCACTGCTGTTTTGTCTATGCTTTGAATCCAGATTACAACTACAGTAATTGGCTCCCAATTCAAAGTCTCTGTTTGACCCGCTCACCTCTCTTTCTCTCTTTCCTCTCTCTCTCGCCGTTTACTCCCTCACCCATCCCCACACATTTGGCCTCTTCCTCTACCTACCCCTCTCCTCCTCATCAATATTCCTCTGCCTCCTCTCTACCTGTATCGCTACATCCATCTTTCTCCGGGTGCAGGGTTCTCTTATCCCTATTCTCCCCCCTCCACGCACACACTCAACACACTTTATCCCCAGCTATAACAATCTCTCCTTCCTGTTTTCTGTCCATCCAACTCCCTGGCTGCTTTCCTTCTTTTCCCCCCACACCACCATTCTTGCCACTTTTCCTCCGTCATCTACCACTTTCTACCTTTCTCTCTCAGATAGTTGGAGAAAGAGGGAATCTACTGTAGACTTTATTCATGCTGTATTTGTTAAGGAAAGATAGCTGTTCAGTGATACAGTCAGGGGGATATATTGTGCATTTGGGGAAAGAGGTGAAAAAGCGATAGATCAAACGAAGGAGGTATGGAAAAGGGGTGATAGAGGTGATGGTGATGGTGATGGTGTGTTGGGGAGTTGGTGGTGAAACGAGCGAGGAGGAGGGGGGTTAGGAAATTGGTCTGGCTAGCGGAACAGCTTTTCACCTCTCTCTCTCTTTTTCTCTCTCTCCCTCTCTTTCTCTCTCCCTCTCTCTATTCTGCTTTGTATTCTGCAGAGATGACAGGGGGAAAGCTTTATTGCTCCGAGTTTGTATCGATCGGGGCCCCTCTGAGGGGGGAGGGCAGAGGACGCGCTGAGCAGGCCCTTTCTCAACGACTGTGGCTTCAACAACTCCCCCCCCACCCATCCACCCCCAAAACCCGCCTCTTGCTCGCTAGCTCGCTCTTAAATTCAAATTCAAGATTCTTATTCTCATAGGTTAGGAGAGGGAGAGCACGGGAAAGCAAGAGAGAGAGACAGAGAGATTGAATGAAAGAGAGACGGAGGCGTCTGGCTTCTTCCCCTGACTCAAGCCCTGAATGGAGCTGGCATCTGATAAGCAGAGCCCACAAACACAAACAAGGGAAGAAACAGAGAAATAAAGAAAAAAAAGCCAAAAGGAATATATCAGCTTCCATCCTCTTCCTTTCTTCCTCATCTTTCCATCTCCTTTTCTCTCTCACTAGCTGTCCCCCCTCCTGTCTTCCTCCCAACTCGATCTCTATTTTTTTCCATCGTGAGAATGATTTTGTTGACAGGTGAGGTATGAGCCGGGTCACGCATAAGCATGCATTACCCTCTCTGCTTCTGTCCTTGTAAGAGGGACACAAGGAGAGCTGGGATCCACGAGCAATAGACTGGATCCCATATGGATCACACTTAAGCTAACTTTAACAATTTCAATTTGTGCAAAAAAAAGAAAAAAAAAACCCTTTTGCACAGGTTTGCAAAGCAGATATCTCAAGGCAGAGTGTGAAATCAGGGAGTCAAAATAACAAATCACCCATCACTTCAGGCTTCTTTTTTCATCTCTTCGGTTTGACAAGCATTAAATAAAAAGGGGGCAAGACCCAATGTCAAAACCACAGCGACCTGACCAAATACTTGACTCATACATGGAAGTATCCGTGCACGAGCACACACACACACACCCATAGACAGCCTATTTATCCGTTAAGTGCATGCACAGCATTGCAGTTAGGCTGGGGGTAAGAACAGATTGTCCATCAGGGGGTTACAGGGTTCAAGTCCATGACCAGAGGGCTAGAGGAAGGTTAGGGGGTTGTAGGTTCAACTCCCAGGGGGCGAGGAGGATCCCTGCTGTCTGCCGTCCGACCCCAACCCTCCCCCCTAAACCTACTCCAGGACAATATACCCCTCCTTCCACCTTTCTTTTCTCTTCTCCGTCCCACTGTTGGCCCTTTTAAGCCCTGCTTAGTCTGATCACACACGTGTGAACCTGAGCCTTGTTTCCAGACTCTCTGTTTGTCTCAGATGGACACATGTATACGCACATGCTGGTCTACCCATAAACAAACACAAACACACACACACACAGACACAGACACACACACACACACACACACACACACACACACACACACACACACACACACACACACACACACACACACACAGACACACACACACACACACACATCCACATGCAATCATACAGATAACTCACCGACGCGCACTCAACACATTCATAAAACGTCAATACAGTCCTGCAATTCAAATACAAATGATCTGCTCGTGCTATCTTCTGTTTTTCCCATATTACAGCAAATCATTTTATTTTGACCTGCATCATGACTGAAACTGTTTCCACATTTTCCAACTGCATCTCATTTACTCCTCTTGTGGAAAAGACCAAACAGAAACACGGCATTGTCTGAGCTATCAGCTGCGGCAGATGAGGGTGGATATGAGATATTTGTGTAAACATTGGATACATATACTGTATATATATTGTCATTGATATTGCTTGTGTGGTTTACGTGCAGCTCCAGATTGAGTTCAGTGATAGAGTTTACATCTGAGACCAGTGCTGGATGTTACACGTCTGATTCATAGAAGAATACACACACAGGCGTGAATGTGCACACACACATGCACGCACCCGCAAACACGTACACACACATAGACACACATACTGTACAATAACCTGCAGGCCTACAACCTGCCTGGGTGGTTGGATGGGTGGATGCATTATTAAAACACACAGGATTTCATACGTAGAGACAGAATATGAATGCTGCACTGGGTCCTACTGTGGATATTCGCTTGTTCATTTTGGTCTTAGCTCTTTTACATTTTCCACAAAAGTCTAAATTATTACACTTTATATTTACTTAATACACAAGCTACATTATTTACATGATATTGTCATTCTATTTCCCTTTAATGGAATTCTAATACTCCTACTTTCTTTGCTCTGAGTAGACAATAGGTTTTTCAGGTTTTTCTCTTTTTTCCTGTTAAAGTTCTGGAGGTTTTTTCCTTACATGAATTGAGTGTCTCAGGATAGAGATTGTCGAATGTTGTACAAATCGTAAAGCCCTCTGAGATAAATTTCTGATTCCGGACTACGTAAATAAAACTAACCTGACTTTACTTGTGCTGCTTTGCTAAGGGCCCTTCTTCTTTGCAATATCTATGCAAATTTACTTGTCGAATATGGATTGGGGCCTTCTACGGGTCAAGGGTGCACTGACCCATAGAGTGAGAGTGATGACAGACCATATTTTGGCGATGACAGGCCACAAGTAAGATGGTGTATGTATAATGTCATACTCCTGTCAATCATATGTCCAACTCATCACAGAAAGTCGCTGTAACCAGGCGAAACCACTGCATCCCACTGATTAACCAAAAGGCCCTCACATGAGGGGCAGTCGAACAGCAACTAAACCACAACATGAGCGCTGTGTGTGTTTACATCTGTAGGGCGGGCGGGCCGGGGCCCCGACTCTCACGGTAATCGATGGACGAGGGAGGAAAGGGAGGTAGCGGGCGAGGCAGGGATGTGTGGGGGAGGGCGGTTGGGAGAAAATCGGTAAAGAAAGCAGGTTATCTCCCGTCATTAGGGGAGGGGGAATCCCCGTCTGGAGGGGGGAGGGCGGGGCGGGTGAGGAGGGGTGAGGGAAGACCAGGGTTCATTGATAAAAAGGGAGAGAAGGAGGGAGAGGGGATAAGGGGAGACTATGTTTGGCATCGAGAGAGAGCAGACAATTATCTGTATTGATTAGAGCGCCCCAGTACTGTGAAGACTGAGAAAACTATGACTGGATCAATAGAGAGAGAGAGGGAGTGAGGGAGAGAGGGACGGAGTGAGAGAGAGAGTTAGGGATAGACAGACCAATAGAGAGAAACAAACGATAGAGATAAAAGACACATAAAATGACAAACATAAAGAGATAGAAACATCGTTTATGGTGCAAAGCAAAGTCAAAGACCCAAGATGGCATAAATGGTAAGAGCAGAGCTGGGGGTAGACAGGGAGAGTCAGTGAAGGAGAGTCAATGAAAGCACAAGGAGATACATTACATTGTTGATGTCATTACTCTTTATCACTGATTTGTCAGCACGACCACAGAGTTCATTCAACAAGCCCACCAGTGCCCTCCCATCACCACAGCACACAGCTTAGCAGAGAGAGAGGGGGAGAGACCAAAAACGACATTAACACTGAGTGACCACATCCTGACCATTGAAACTGGTGGGTACAGACAAGCCTGGCAACCCAGAGAAAACTGAGAGTTCTACCAACAATAAAAGGTACGGGCCATGGATATATTAAGAGAAGTGGTCAAAGCTGGTGCCCCATTTATCCCAATGACAGTTGCTCCTGGGTGTATATGCCAAAAGTTTCCTCAGACTTCAGTGTTTTTGGGCCCACAGATCACGCGCTCTACAGTCCTTTTCCAGCTGAGCCGAATAAGAGCATGCACATTAGACACTTTCTCTGACTGAGTTGGCTGACTTCCTTTTGGTTCCCTCCACGCATGAATGCCATGAAATTATTGTATTTGTATGTGTATCCAATTGCGAATTAAAGAGAGTATTTTTGGGCCTATAATAGCAACTGTGGCCTCTCCGCCAAAATCACCTCATACCCCTGTGCGCTTCCTGAGGACTTGACAGAGACAGCATTACCTTCTGCAGCTTGTAAGTTCTTTACCAATATAAAACTTCAATGTCAAATTCGGGGGGAAAAACTGACAATGCCTTAGAAGCAGAAATTATGATAGAGTATGGCATAGTCTAAGAAACCATTAAAAACAACACATGTAATCTCTCTATTATTCAGATTAGTTATATCTATCTCATATTTATGATTTTATTTATTGTAATGATTTATTTTCTGTGTTGTTGTTTTTCTTTCATTATAAAATTTGTAGCATAATAATATAGTTGTATAGTGTATATAGCGTGCTATCAATTTAGTATCTTTTTTCTAACATTTCCCATTTATTATATTTACATTGTAGACCTTGGAAAAAAATGCTTTGGCGATATTTAATTCTGGCCATGCCAATAAACAAATTTGAATTACAATTTAAGAGAGCGAGAGGTGAAGAGAGAAAGGATTTGAGATGAGAGAGGGGGAGAGATTTTGTTGGAGGTGGAGCTTTGAAAAATATCAGGAGGGAGGCGTTGTTCAGGTAGGGGGCCTTGCTGTGGGGCCTCTTTTTGTCTGGGACAAAAAACAAAATGGTGGAATAGGGGTGGAACAAAAGGCACATGGGTGAAACAGGAGAGTGACAA